>NC_134353.1:831666561-831966561 GCF_048569485.1 Anomaloglossus baeobatrachus | reverse complement strand
CTTTTTCAAAAGGGGGGTCAACTGATGCCAGTCAAGTGTGGTGTGTGTGGCCCAATTAGTGGCAACAAGGGAAACTGTGGTTGGAGTCCCCTCACTGTGTTTCTAAAAGAACCAAGATGAACAAGTCATGGCTCTCAGAGGACTTTTCTTCCCCTGGGTCAGCCAGGGGAGGCGAAAGGCACACGTATTTTTGAGAGTGCTTCATGCAAAGCATCTTTTTCTTTTTCAAAAGGGGGGTCAACTGATGCCAGTCAAGTGGGGTGTGTGTGGCCCAATTAGTGGAAACAAGGCAGACTGTGGTTGGAGTCCCCTCGCTATGTTTCTAAAAGAACCAAGATGAACAAGTCATGGCTCTCAGAGGACTTTTCTTCCCCTGGGTCATCTAGGGGAGGTGAAAGGCATGTGTATTTTTGAGAGTGCTTCATGCAAAGCATCTTTTTCTTTTTCAAAAGGGGGGTCAACTGATGCCAGTCAAGTGGGGTGTGTGTGGCCCAATTAGTGGAAACGAGGGAGACTGTGGTTGGAGTCCCCTCGCTGTGTTTTACATGATTTTCGAAGGGCATGACATGCCTAAGAGGTTGAGTTTCATCATCTGCAACTTGTTGGCAACAGAAAGGCTGTATTTACACCCTTTTGAGACCGAGGATTTTCGAGACCTTATGCCCATTGCAGTGCCCCAAGAGCCGATGGCCAGTCGTCACTCCTTCTCCAAGAAAGGCGTGCCCGCGCTACCACAGCAGGTCGCACACAACCTCACCGATTCCTTGAGAAACTCTGTGTGTGACAGCGTGCATTTCACCACAGATATTTGGACCAGTAAGCATGGACAGGGGAGTTACATGTTGCTGACTGGGCACTGGGTAACTATGGTGAGAGATGGAGAAGGGTTTGCTGTACAAGTCTTGCCGTCCCCACGACTTTTGTGTCAATCCTTCCTCTGTATGTACAAGTTCCTCCACTGCTTCTGCCTCCTCAACCTCGTGTGGGTCCTCCACCTCGGCCCAAACCCTGTGTGGTCAGTCCACACTTCCTTGTAACTGCGCCCAAGGAATCCCACACTATGCTGGCAGCACAGCTCAACAGCATGATGCGGTCGAATCTTTACTTAGAAATGTCTGGGAAATGTGAGTCACACCGCTGAGGAGTTGTGGACGGTAAGCTTTGGAGAGTGAGACCAAGTTTCATCAATGGTTGTCTCCACTCAACCAGCAGCCAGGGAAGGTCGGGTGGGACAATGATGCAAACCAGTCTGCGACCCTTCTTCAGGGCAATGTGACACACGTGCCTTGTATGGCTCACGTGTTGAACCTGGTTGTCCAGCAATTTTTAAAACACTATCCCGGCCTACATGGCCTTCTGCAGAGGGCACGGTGTAACGCCTGCCTGGATCGATACACTCAGATGGGCTGTAAAGGATAGGCTAGAGGCAAGCCACTCACCAAGCTGGACACCCAGAACCCTGAAACCCTTTAACCCATATACAGTGATTTGGAATTACACAGGGCCCAAGTTGATCAATACCTATGGAAGGCTGCAGTTCCAGAGAATAGTAGTCATGCAGGGTCAAAAACATTAATTGAGGAAGAGGAACAGAATGGGATGGCAAGGACTTAATCAGAAAACAAGCAGAGGTGAAATGCGGATCGGCCAACGAGGTACATAAACAGCAAGCAGGAAAAGTAGTCAAGTAACAAGAACACAAAATCATAAAACTGAACTGGGGGTAACAGTAACAAGAGGTTCATAGCTTTGTCTGGCAGTGGTCTGCCGACAGGAGGGGCCTAAAAAAGGGTGTGGTGTCTTCCCATTGGTTGTAGCTGAATGATGGTACTTCATCTGTGAGATACCCACTACCTACATTCAGCCTGTGGTTCTGTATCTGTCAAGGTAACGCAACTCAGTGGGTGACCATAACCTGCGTCCACCTGCGCCGCTGGCATCGACTCCTTTCCCATCATCAGCACTATGCACGAAAGGAACACGTTGTCACCTGGCGACCGGAGTACAAATTGATTGAGTGGACTACGTTGGTGACTTAACAGCCGTGTGCGGCAATGATGCAAACCTGTCTGCGGCCCTTCGGCAGGGCAAAATGACACACGTGACTTGTATGGCTCACGTGTTGAATCTGATTCTCCAGCAATTTTTAAAATACCATCCCGGCCTACATGGCCTTGTGTAGCGGGCACGCTGCTATGTGCTCACTTTCATCCTTCGCACCCAGCAGCTCAACAACTTTCATCGCTCCTGAAGTCTTAGGGTCTGGCGGTTAAACGCCGGAAATGCGATGTTCCGACACGCAGGAATTGGAATCTGCACATGTTGCAGTGTCTGTGGCAGCACCGCAGAGCCCTGCTGAAATACGGTCCGACATATACCCTGGGCTAACTTGATCCAGAGGTGGTTCAGATCACGCTGCTGGAGTGGTGTCAGATCAAGGACCTATGCACCCTTCTACAAAGTTTACAAATGTCGACGAAGATGTTTAGCACTGGCGATGCCATTCTCAGTGTGACAATTCTGGTCATCTACAAGATGGAGCACACTGTAAGCATTATTCGGAGTCAGGTGTTGGTCCAAGAGGAAGGGGAGGAAGTACAGGAGGAGTCATATGCAGAAGGGATAATAAGATCTACAAGGTCCAGACGGTGAGCAGCACCTAGGCGGCAGTCATGGTGGGGGAGAGGGATTAACAAGGGCGCATAGTATCAGCAAAAATTGTTGAGGAAGGTGCAGGAGCCCATGAAGAATTGGAGGACGAACTGGCGATGGGCATGGAAGACTCAGCAGATGAGTGAGAGCTTGCTCACATTTCGGTTGTGCGAGGTTGGGGGGAGAGGGCAGAGGAAGGAGGCACGATTCTCACCTCTCTGCCACCAACACACCAAGGACTTGGTCCTCCTGGATGCACAAGACACATGAGCGCCTTCTTGCTGCACTACCTACAACATGACCCTCGGATTGTACGAATTCGAAGTAATGCTAACTACTGGGTTGCCACACTGTTAGATCCCTGGTACAAGACAAAATTTGGCGAAATAATTCCTGCCATAGAAAGGGACGCACGTATACAGAAGTATCTGCAGAAGGTGGTACGGATTCTTAGATCTGCTTTTCCAGTAAACACCAGTGCTTCACAGAGTGAATCTCAACGCTTTGTCATGGATAGGAGGAAATGGTCTTTTACTTGTCCACATCTGAGGGACCGAGGGCTGGCTGCTGTGCTGAGATGGCATTGAGTACGGTGTCCCTGCAGAGTTGCACTTTTGGTCATATACCAAATGAGTTGAAAAAGGACAGATGCTGGTGGAAAGGAGAACAGTTGTGCTGGAAAGGGGAAAAAAGTTTTTGTCCGTGGGTTTGGTGGTTAAGCAAAAGTAACATTTGATGAAGAAACACCATCTGTTACGGTGGGACTGGCAGATTTGGATAAGGTGGTATATACTATGTTACCGCTATATAACGAAAATTAATAAGAAAAGAAAGAAAAAGGTATATATCCCCATCAGCAGTCAGTGTCCACCGTGCACCCAGATGGAAAAGGAGAGGTTGGCAACTGGAAGGTTAGGTGGAGGATACAGAGCTGTGTGGCTATGAAACTAATAGTAGCCTGAACCGAGTTAGACGCCACTCGGATCTGGAGACTGGGAGCCCTGTTAGCGTCACAGGGTCCACACGCCCACCCAGCCCAGGAACTCCCTGTCAACATCACAGGGGCCATTGAGTACGCTGACCGTGTGCATTGGGGCCACAACTGTGGACAGCAGGCGCATCAGCAGCAGCAGGCCTGTTAATGCCACTGGGCTGCACAAGCAGGACTTGTAGGACAGGAGCTGGTCTTAACCGTTCTGCGTTACCAACTGTGGCGGCGGCCTGCATCGACGCCCTATCCCTGCCTACCTCTGGCCTAAAGCCGCAATGGGTTCAACACATGGAGGTGTGCTCTTTCGGAGCATAATAGAAGACTGCGCACCTCCTTGTTGGCTCCAGCCCGTTTTATAACCTGGGTCCGTCCCAAACCAGGGTGGACCACAATGCACCTCCTGGAGACAAAAGCAGAGTGACACATCATGAGTGGCATAACAAGCGTCCTATTTGGAACCGCAACTTCAATAATGACCTCATGGCTGCCACGACACAAACACCTCACCAGTCATCGTCTGACCATCAATAATGAGGTGACAAGTCATAGGGGCGGGCCTCTGCAAGCCATTTGGGAGTGGCCTGGCCACATTGTCAGGACACCTGATGCCCTGTGGTCTATATGGGACCCCCACATCAGGGGCAGGGCCAAAGAGTTCATTACCGGACCTAGTCTCTGATGCAGTAAGTGCCTGAGCATGCTCAGTAGCATGAAATACAGTCTCTGAAAAAAAACTATCAGCTTTAGCATGGTGTCTAGGCACAAAACAGGACTTAGACCCGGCACGGAATGCAAGTACCTGTGCAAAGAGGCTTTTCGCACTAAGTGTGGGAGCATGCGCTGTATCCCGAAATGAAGACTTAGCCTCAGGAATGGCACAGTCAGGCTGAGCATACTCACTAGGCGAAACACTGTAGTTAGGCTGCGGCTGGGGTAAATCGGCACACGCATGCGCACTAGCTGCCTCTCCACACTTAGACGTGGAGGAAAAATTGCTGTTCGGGTGTGGACTTGGAGATGCTGTCGATGAACAGAAGGAAAAGCTAAAGGAAGCCTCACTTTCTATCCCTCCGAATGATCAAATGCAGCAAGGAATTCCCTGAGTTTGCTATAAAATTAGCGTAGCAAAATGTGCATGAGGGTGTCATGCAGAGGTGCTGCAAATAGATTTGCACCAGTGGAACACTAATGGAAGTCCAACAGTCACTTCTTGTATGCCACTAAATGGCAGCATTTTTTGCTATCATTATAGCTTATTAAAAACAGAGCAGGAGGGTGTCCTGCACAGGTGCTAGAAATAGCTTGGCACCAGTGGGACACTAATGGAAGTCCAACAGCCACGATTAGGATGCCACTAAGTTCACTCAGTGTTTGCTAGTATAATGGCTTAGTAACAATGAGTTTGAGTGTGCAATGCAGGCAGACGTGCTGCAAATATCTTTGCACTAGTGGTACAATACAGAAGTCCAACAGCCACGTTTAGGATGCCACTAAGTTCACTCAGTGTTTGCTAGTATAATGGCTTAGTAACAATGAGTTTGAGTGTGCAATGCAGGCAGACGTGCTGCAAATATCTTTGCACTAGTGTGACAATACAGAAGTCCAACAGCCACGTTTAGGATGCCACTAAGTTCACTCAGTGTTTGCTAGTATAATGGCTTAGTAACAATGAGTTTGAGTGTGCAATGCAGGCAGACGTGCTGCAAATATCTTTGCACTAGTGTGACAATACAGAAATCTAACAGCCACTTTTAGGATGCCACTAAGTTCACTCAGTGTTTGCTAGTATAATGGCTTAGTAACAATGAGTTTGAGTGTGCAATGCAGGCAGACGTGCTGCAAATATCTTTGCACTAGTGGGACAATACAGAAGTCCAACAACCACTTTTAGGATGCCACTAAGTTCACTCAGTGTTTGCTAGTATAATGGCTTAGTAACAATGAGTTTGAGTGTGCAAAAGGCAGGAGGGTACAGTGGCAGGGTTGTGGGTCTCTGGGTAGAGGAAAGGAAGCCTGCCTTTCTATCCCTCCTAATGGGGAAATGCAGCGAGGAAATCCCTGACCTTAGCTACACAGACGCTGTCATCTTGTGTAGCTGTTAAACTCTGTTTTCACGGACCTGTCACCTATGGCTCTGACCCTGCCGGTATTAGCCCTTAAAAGGACTGATAGAAACTTCTATCCCTATTCTGTACAGCACTGTGTATAGAGCGTACACAGCAGTATCGGAGATAGGAGCTGCGCTGGCGGTGACTGACACCAAGGACGCAGAAGGCAGATAATGGCGTGCTGGAGGAAAATGTCCGTTTTTATAATGCAGGGACATGTGACATAGACATCCAACACACATGCCGTTGCTTCTCTGGCTAAAAGTCCACTTAGCTGTGTGTGTGTCTGGGATTGGCTGACATGCTGGCCCGCCCCACTACACGCGCGCGCTTAGGGAAGGAAGACAAGGGAAAAAAAAAAAAAATGGCGATCGCCATTATCCATACAGCAGTGATCTGAATGCACTGTTCCCGCATACTATACACTGAAATTTTCATAATAGTGTGAGTCACAGAGTGATTTACACTATTACAGCGGAAAGCCAGCTAGTAATTAGCTGGTCTTTTTGCTGCTAGAACCGTTCTCGAACGTATCTAGAACTATCGAGCTTTAGCAAAAAGCTCGAGTTCTAGTTCGATCTAGCACAGCCCCCAAAATCACTCGAGCCGCGAACTGGAGAACCTCGAACCGCGAACCGCGCTCAACTCTAATCAGCTCACCACTTGAGAAGTCCAGAAGGGCCCAGCGGGTTCTAATAACCAGGTGCACGGACATCTGTGGCCGGTATCCACATGAGATTGTGAGGACAAAAAAAGTGATGATCCAGCACCATATAAAATTCAAACTTTCTTCTTTGTTTCATGGTATAAATTAAGGTTAAAAAGAGGGGAATATACCATCTCCATAAAAGCGTAAATCACAAGACGAAAGCTTGAATTTAATATGGTGATGGACCATCACTTTTTTTTGTCCGCACAACAGTTTTAAATGCAAATGCAAATGCAAAAAATGTGACACCAATATAGATTTAATTTTGTTTTTATATATATATATATTTTTTCCAATTTTAAAAATACAGCATTTAAACTATACAGATATTTTCTCCATGTATGGTATGAGACATGTTCAATTACATAGTTTGTCTTATTGGTGTAAAACTCGCATAACTTTAGGCAAATTTTATCCAACATCAATTTTACAGATGCATTACAACTAAAATAAATTTTTGCACCCATTCCACATACAAATCCAAGGCAAAGCTCAATGATCAACTCACTGCTTCCTGGCTTTTTTGGGATCTCTAAAGAGTTCAGAAAATAACTGGAAAAGGATTTTAACATTATCCGGCAGCTGCAGGGAAGCTGAAAGATGTTTTCGATGCTAGGCAACCAAGGACACCAAGGTATGCTGCTTTTCTTTTCCACCATACATCCTGGGCATAAAGAGTACATTCTTTTGTATTTATTATGTCCTCAGTAGGTTACATATAAGAGAAAATTGTCTGTCCTAGATAAATGCGATACTGTCCTCCTCATCCCTTCCTGTGATCATTGAGAAAGTCTTGGTCTTCTCACATATGAACAGCATTATTTATTTCTGTAAGTAGTCGTGCAATGTAAAATTATGGCTAGGCTTATATGTCAAAGTTACTCGTCACTGTACATTGCACAGCATAGTAATGTTTCCTGATCACTTAGTATTGGAGATGAGTCAATCTTTTAAAATTCAAATTAGTCAGCGTCATCAAATATAGCCCAAAAATATGATTCAGAGCAAATCATTTCACCATGAGTCCCAAGTACTGCAAATTGTCCACTTGCCCTTAGAAGACGTGTAACAATCTGAGGTCTGTATTCAATGCTTTTCAAGATCTTTAATGTCAGCATAACCTTAGACAAGTGACCTTAACATACTGTATATGACAATGAGTAAACAGATGTTACCTGGTGGTAACGAACAGCCTATTTAATAACACATTGCACTGACAGACCTTTTCCTGCTATTCAAAAAATAAAAATGATCCAAAAATTATCTCTTTTTAGAGGACAGATTCCTGGCTTGCCAGTGATTATACATGAGCAGTGTATCATTTCATATATATGTATAAGTGTATATATATGTATACATGCCAATTTCTTTTGAAAATGAAAAAGCTATAACCTTTCAGAAAGCCACTAAAAAATGATCCCTTAAAAAAATTATTAACAGGTTTGCAGGCAGGCCATTGAGTAGACCACAATCTATTTAGCATGTAGTTTGCCTCGTTTAGCAGCATTACTTAGGACCCCATTGGTTCACTTTACCCACCCCACTGTAATAGCTGGTCATGAAATCCAGTGTCGTTAATTTCACTATTTCAGCCTCGTCCCTTCTTTGTGCCTGGGGAAATTTAACATTCTCCTCTAATTCTACCTGGTACTGCTTTCCTCCCTTTCTACACATCCTCGTAAATGTAATATTAACCTTGAAGGTCCCCAACAGCACTTATTAATTATTCCACCATTTAATATTTTTAAGCATTTTTTCAAATGAAATATGAGGGGATAACATAAATAAGGCCACAGTTCTCACCACTGACACATTTTCTAGTCTATTTAAAGTGCATCAATAGGCAACATGCATCTCTCATCAGCTCACAATGGTACATTTAAACATAAGTAAAGCTTCAGTTGGTGGAACAATTGACTTGCCCATACACTTTCCTGTCCATGGCCACCACCTTTCTTAGGTAGGTTTACCTGTTTAAGAAACGTTACACAATTAAATTCAGGACATTTGCCTTAGAAGGAGTATGAGTTATTTTGCCAAGAACTAAGGCAGTCTTAATATACTGGTCCCCACATGAAAATGGCCAGTTGCAGTCGAATAGGGGAGCCATCCCATGTAAGATTTGCTCCTTAATGCCCAGCATCAACTTGTCTGCTGAATGGCTTTTGCTGACTAAGCTTGGGCTCTAAAACTGTTTTGCTGTGCTTTATCTCACATGAATGAAAAGACTGAGGAGTGGATGTGTACCGCCCTGAGAGGGGCCCGGCCGCTTCCTCCGCTTGCTCAGGCCGAGCCGCTCGAGGTCCAGGCTCGGGTTGTTGGTGGCACGAGCGCCTCCGGACCGGGGGCCACATCACTCTTGTTAAGGGGAGTAGGTGGTGGAAGGATTGGTGGTCGTATAACGGGTCGTGACGCCACCCACGGGTCGTGGTGATAGGAGAAGCACCACCGCTGCGGCTGGAGTAATGGTGGGCTCGTACAGAATCGGTGTTGCGGCCGCAGCCAAGATGTTAGCCCCTCCGTGGGTAGGGGCGGTGTGTCCCGAGGACCGGTGGGGGACTGTGAGGGTTGGTGGTTGTTGTAGTCGGGGTGCAGGGCGCTGTGCCGCGGTGTAGTGTGTCGTGCCCGGATGGCACTGGTGTACTCACGATTAATTCACACTGAGTCACTGGTAAACCAAAGTTCGGTAGTGGTCGGTCCCCGCGGCCGGCTGCTGATGTCCCCTGTGGGGTTGATGGTGGCCCCTTTTCCCGTGCACCTCTGGATGTTTGTGTTACGGCCCCCCTGCCTCAGCAGTGGTAGCCCGCTCCCCGGCGTTGAGCTGCCGGAGGAGCCCTCGGTTGCCCGCAGGCGCTGGCCCGTCGGGTGTTTGGCCCTTGGCGGTGGCGCTCACCCAGTCTCAGTGGGCTTTTGCCTTCTTTCGGGACTTTGGTTGTGGATGAACCTTGAGGTCCGGCCAGCAATCAGTCAATTTGCCTATACTCAGTGGCTTCTAAGCTAGGATGGGGTCTGAGTACCCTTCTGTTGGTGCTCCGGTACACGTTTGACTCCCCGGTTCGGGACCGGCGGGCTCCAACCCAAGCCCGGTCTGTACGGTTCCGTCGGTTGCTGTACCGGTACTCCTGCAGACGGCCACCACCGCCTGCCTGCCTGACGTTTTCCAAGGGGCCCAGGCTCCTACCCGGGTCCCTGACAGTCTCTCTCCTTTTTCACCTCCTGTCACTGTCAACTCTAAAGTCTGTCTCCTTGAACTTCCTGCCCCAGGACAGTAGTCTCCTCAGTGGGCATGTCTTTCTGCCTGACTCCGCCCACCTGGTGTGCTCTACTTGCCCTGGGGGAGGCATCAGGTCTCCCTCTCGGGTGACATGTGTGACCTCACAGGGGTTGGGGGTGTGTGTGTATGTGGCTTATGTAATTACCTGTGACCCCTGGGGGTCCAGGGCATCACAGATGCAATTCTGTGCCCTGTAGCTATAGGGTGTGAAGCAGTAGCGCAGCTACCTGGGGCAGAGGATGCTAATGTAGGGTGTCATTATACAGTGTGGGAGCTAATGGGGGGGGCCTTTCTACAGTGTGGGAGCTAATGTGGGGGCTGTAATATACTGTGGGGACTACTTTGGAGGCCTTCATATAGTGTGGGGGGTACTATTGAAGCCATTATACAATGTACGGGCTGCTGTGGCGACAATTAATCAGTGTGACGGCTACTGTGGTGGCCATTATACAGTGTGTGGACCATTGTTTTGGGGGAGCTGTAGGCCCATCACACTGTGAATAGAGGAGGTGTAGAGGCATCATACTGTGTATAGGGGAGGTGTAGAGGTACCATACTGTGTATAGGAGGAGCTAAGGGAACATCATCCTGTGTATAGGAGAGGTATAGGGGCTTCATACTGTGCATAGACGAGCTGTACATGGGGGAACATTATTAACTGGTAAGGGGACACTTAAGAACCATTATTGTTATGGGGCACTCAGGGTGTCAAAATTATGTCGGGGCACCGTGAGGGCATTAGTATGTAGGGGGGCATAGTGGTGGCATTAGTATGTGGGGGGCACAATGGTGGCATTATTATGTGAGACAGTAAGAGGAGCACAGTTTTTGTGCCACACAGCAGGTGCAGTAATAGGGGCACATACAGCTACGGCTCAGTATTGGTTTGACGGTAGGATGAGACGTTTGTGCAGGTTGGGATTAGATAGGTCCAGTGCAGGAAATGTGAGAAGTCAAATATATCTTTGTTGTAATCTCTGTAGATGAGTTTTGGCTGGAAGAAGTCGTTATGTCAGTCTGGGTGAGATGGAAAAGACGAAAAAGGTGAACAATCCATCCAAAAGAATGTTAGCTGTAAGTCACCATCTATAACTGCATTGTGTTCTATTGTATGTGCTGCAGGACCGATATCTACCACTATACAGTCACCATATAGTGGCAATATTAGTGTCATATGCTGAAGTTTCACTATACCCATGATTAGTCCGTGCCACCATAGTTATCATGGTTACCTGGTTAGGGGCCCCCTTAGCTGAACCCTTAGCTATGCCACTGGTGTGAATTGATCTCTATTGAGGAGGATGTGAAGAAGGTGCAGGAGGAGGTAGATAAGTACTCCCTTGGTTTTTGGAACTGTAGATAATCCACTACTTGTTCTGGATACATTGCTGCCACTCTAAAGATTTACACAGTTGGCCATGAAAGACAAGTACTGTCCTTGTCCAGAAATGGTGCTACATGTGTCAATGGTGCAGTGCTGTTTAAAGCTCAATTGAAAGTCTAAAGTGCACCCAACATTTCCATGTATGAGAGCACAGATCGGGCACCACTTTATGGGGGAACTAATGGTGCATCCATCATTTTTTGCATGACAGTGGAATTCTCTAAATGTTATGGCAGCAACTGTGTGCCGACCCTGCAGCGGTGGAACCACTCTGATCTGGGGGTGATTATTCGTGGCTCGAGGGTCTCTGGACATGGAGGCTAGGGGCTACACTCAAATGAAGAGGGGGCTATTTACAGGGGAGATATAGTTTGTGACGCGACCCGTGGTGTATGTAATTGGGAGTACCGCCGCTGCCGTTGGGAGTACCCGGTGTGATGGTGTGGGGCAGCTAAGGTGTCGTCGCTCTCTACGGGTAGGGGAAGGCCCCGGGACTCGGTGGGATGCCGTGGGATGCAGGGGTCACTCAGGTACTCACTCAGTCAATAAGCAGACGCTGACAACTGGGTAAACCAAATCTCGGGGTATCGTAGCCGCTTGAGGGGAGCACGTCTAGGTCCCATCCCCTATAGTGTTGCCTGGTGATCCATGACCTGCCTCCTGGCACTAAGTTTAACTTCAACGTGGTGGCCCAGTAGTCTGAAACTTGCCGGGCCCCGCTCCCCACTGTGGCTAAGTGTGGGAGCCTCCTCTTTCAGGGCTCATGCTTGGGATTTTCTGAACCATTTGGTTGGAAGTCCCTATCCCCCTCGTTACACTAGTGCCCCGATTCTGGAGCGGGTGGCAACAGATCATAAAGGCTCCGTTATCCTCAGATGAATTGCCGGGTTGCCTGAAGCTTCTCCCCGACCTAGGGTTCTTGTACCCTGCCGTGCCTTTGGTCCCAGACCGGTGACTGTGCCAGGCTGCTGATCATCTTCCTTAACAGGTCCAGGCACCTAGCCGCAATCCCCTGCGACCAGGGGTCTGACTACTCTAGGTCCAGACCACCGTCTGCAACCTAGACAGCTTCTCTTGGGAGCCACCACTCCCAACCTCCTCTCACTCACTCTCTCACTACAGACTCACTACACTACTCACCTCCCCTCCCTGACTCCCCAGGTGGGCGACTCTATTCCACTCAAGCCGTCCACTGTTGTGCCTGGTGGGTGTGGTGCAGTGTGTATCTGGGATTTGCTTTGCTGTTGGAGGCAACACCATAAGATGGGGACCCAGAACTATGAGGGACTTGGAATATTGCATGGAAGGGCAGTTTATGCAGAACCCTGTGACGACCTGATAGTCCAGGGGCATCACAACTGCACCAACAGCGACTTTATCTGGTGGAAGTTGGATAACTGTGAACCATGTTATGAAAAAGATTGCAAACCACTAAGAGTCTATACACGCAAAACAGCCTTCGACTGCACACTGCAAGCTCCCTAACCTGCCTGTATGTTTTAATGGAATCCAATAGAGGCATACATTTTTATGCCATACGGTGACCGCCACTACATCTGTTTCATAATGACTATTTTGCTTTCCTTGTCTTGGACTCAGTAGCTGAACAACACAGCTGCAGTTTTTTTTCTCCATTGTCAGCATTACATTCCATGTCCTGTGTTAATAGATAGTGCTGAGTTTTTCTCTACCTTTGTTTAACTGTGAACCTATGGTTGTTTCCAGGCTATCCAATCAGGCATCAATAATAGATGGTGCAACGTAAAAGGAGAAGTAGTAGAAGATATATGAAAGCAGTAGATGATGGCACGGTCTACCCTAAAGAATAGTTGGACTGGCACCACCAAACAATGAGGTAAATGTGCCATATATCCAAAGTAGTAGTATGAGACACAGAGAGGAGAGGGCAATGAAAAAGGCATCAAGACCCTATAATAAGAATTATATAAAATTAAGCATTTTATTGGACAAGAATGGGTCACAAAGAAACCTAATAATACCATGAAAAATAAGAGACAAATACATGTAATGGCTACAAACCACTACAAGGACACCCCAATGTGGGGGAAAGGTTTATGCAAATAAAGTATCCTAATAATAAAAATGTATAAATTAGAGAGACAATATAAATACCAGATCCCAAAAAGTGAGTGACCAAGTGGTGCAAGCAATAAAGATATAGAATGAATAGATAAGGTATAATCCCCACATGTTAACCCCTTAACGATCGCGGGCAGTAAAGTTACATCCTAGCGATCATAGTGTTAATCCCCGCCTGCTGCTGTGGGCTGAAGGCGGTGATCAGCGCACATCTTAATTATCAATATTCATTACTAGAGCTGTGCATCCTTCCCTCCTTTGCAGCGCACATCTCAGCTGATTTATACAGCTGACATGTGTGCCTGCTAGGCTTGAGTGGAATAGCTATCCACTCGTGCCTTTTCACCCCTTAAATGGTGCTGTAAAGATGTGACAGAGCCATACTAATGGCGATCGCGGTACATCCGTACTCACAGGCCAATACCGAAAGTCAGGTGATGTGATCACGTGGATCCGGTGGTTGTCATGGTAGCACAGGGTCATGTGATGACTTTCGTGCTCACATGACTTAGGTCTTCTAAGAAACAGCCGAGTGCTGCTTGTTACAAGAGATGATCCCGATCTCAGCTGTGCTGCTCTGGTCGGGAGAAATGAATGACGATCAGACTGATCGTTATAGTCCCCTAGGGAGCTTAGTAAAATAAAAAAAAGTTTAAAAAATTTTTAAAAAAAGAAAATATACCTAAAAGTTTAAATCACCCCCCTTTTGCCCCACTGAAAATTAATTGATTAAAAAAATATACACACATTTGGTATCGACGCGTTCAACAATGCCCGATATAACAAAATATAAAATCAATTAATCTGATCGGTAAACAGCGTAGCGGCAAAAAAAATCCAAATGCCAAAATTACGTTTTTTGGTCGCCACAAATTTTGCACTAAATGCAATAACAGGCAATGCAATAACAGGCAAATGCAAAAACTTAGCATCTGCGCAAAAATGGTACAGTTAAAAACGTCAGCTCAAGACGCAAAAAATAAGCCATGACTGAGCCATAGATATGAAAAAATTAGTACACTATGGGTCACGGAATATGGCGCAAAACATACGCCACTTTTTTGGACAAACTTCTGTTTTTTTTTAACCCCTTAGATAAAAGTAAACTTATACATGTTTGGTGTCTATGAACTCGCACCGACCTCAGGCATCACACCAACACATCAGCGTTAGCGTTAGAGATGAGCGAGCCTCTAGAGGCTCGAGTTCGGTTCGGTTCGTTGAACGGAGGCCGCGTTCGAGTTCGGTTCGGCGAACGGCTCGACGAACCTCTCGAGCCCCATTGAAACCAATGGCAGGCAAACACAAACACATAAAAACACATTATAAATGTACACATACAGTTAATAAACACTGCCATAACACTTACCTGTCCCCGCGATGCATCCTGTACTCTGTCTCCTGCCGCTTTTCCTTCCGATAATCGTTGCGTCCTCCCGGTAACCAGCACTGATGTTAGGACCTTCCGTGATGTCAAAAAAGCATGTGACCAGTCACGTGTCTATTATCTCATTGGCTACAGACTGGTCACATGGCTAGACGTCATTACTAGGTCCTTTCAGTGCATCTCTCCGGTACGCGGTGGTTGTTTGTGCATCCCCGTGTACCGGCGAAATGCTCTGGCACATGGTCGGCTGCCCGTTCTGCTTCCCCGTTCCGTTATTCACCGGCTGTCACAGCCGGTGAATAACAGAGATCACCGTTGCTATAGCAACCCGCCTGTCAGCGGTGACTTCCCTATATTTTTGGTTCGTAGCCGGGTACAAATAGGCAGCTGGGGGTTAAGAACAGCCGACCTGCCTGCTGTACCTGGCTAGCATACAAAAATATGGCGAAGCTCACGTCATTTTTTTGGTGGGCAAAAAACTCCTGCATACAGTACTGTATGGAGTATGCTGAGCCTTGTAGTTCTGCAGCTGCTGTCTGCACTCCTGCATACACTAGTGAATGGAGCATGCTGACCCTTGTCGTTCTGCAGCTGCTGTCTGCTCTCCTCCATACAGACAGACAGCATCTGCAGAACTACAAGGCTCAGCATACTCCATCCAGGACTGTATGCAGGAGTTTTTGGCCCCCCCAAAAAAATTACGTGGGCTTTGCCATGTTTTTGTATGCTAGCCAGGTACAGCAGGCAGCTACTGGCTGCCCCCAACCCTCAGCTGCCTATTTGTTGTACCCAGCTGGAACCAAAAATATAGGGAAGCCCTTTTTTTAATTATTTCATGAATTTCATGAAATAATTAAAAAAAAAACGACGTGGGCTTCGCTCAATTTTTGTGTCCAGCCAGGTACAACTAGGCAGCTGGGGATTGGAATCTGCAGCTCAGGGTGCCCAAGCTTTCTGGGCACCCCTGCTGCGAATTGCAGTCCGTAGCCGCCCCAGAAAATGGCTCTTTCAGAGAAGCGCCATCTTCTGGCGCTGCATCCAACTCTTCCAGCTGCCCTAGTGATGGGTGGCTCGCTTGGTAATAATGAGGTTAGGGCTAGCTGTATATTATCAACTGGGCCTAAGCCCGAAATTCATGGTGTCATGCCAATATAAGACATGGCCACCATGAATTTCTAGTACAGATAAAAAAAACCACAACACACAGAAAAATATTTTTAGTACAAATAAAACACAACACAATTAGTGACTCCATCTTTATTGAAATAAAGAACCCGCCTCCACAGTAATCCTGGGTCAAGGGTCCCGCGCCGTTCAATCTGGATCCAATATCATCTGATCGGTTTGCTGGAAGGCAAAGCGATCAGATGATGTGTCAGGTTCAAGGGCCTGAATCACATGAAACAGCAGCTGATTATATAAACGGCTTTTATACAATCAGCTGATGCATCAGTGTAAAAAACCCCCAACAAACTACACACTTCAGTGCAGACTCCTGTCTGACAGCATCAGCTGATAGTTTAGCCGGCCGGGCGATAAAAAGCTGGCCTCACCACTCCACTTATAGTGTCAGCTGATTCCGTCAGGTGACCGCATCAGCTGATCATCACCAGGTCTGAGAAAGAGAGAGAGAGAAAGAAGAGAGAGAGAAGATAGAGAAAAGAGAGAGAAACGAGAGAGAGGAGAGAGAGAGAAGAGAGAGGAGAGAGAAGAGAGAGAGAGCGAGAGAGAGAGAAGAGAGAGAAGAGAGAGGAGAGAGAAGAGAGAGAGGAGAGAGAGAGGGAAAAAGAGAAAAGGAGAGACTGAGGAAAAGAGAGAGAGAAAAAGAGAGAGAGAGGAGAGAGAGGAGAGAGAGAGAAAGAGCGAAAGAGAGAAAAAGAGAGAGAGAAAAAAGAGAGAGAAAGAGAGAGAGGAGAGAAAGACAGAGAAAAGGGAGAGTAGAGAATAGAGAGAGAGTAGAGAGAAGAGAGAGAGGAGAGAGAGAGGAGAGAGAAGAGGAGAGAAGAGAGAGAGAGAAGAGAGAGAAGAAAGAGAAGAGAGAGAGGAGAAAGGAGAGAGAGGGAAAAAGAAAGACTGAGAAAAAGAGAGAGAGAAAGCGAGAGAGAGAGAGGAGAGAGGAGAGAGAGAAGGAGAGAGAAGAGAGAGAGAAGAGAGAGAGGAGAGAGAGAGCGAGAGAGAAAAAGAGAAAAAGAGAGACTGAGAAAAAGAGAGAGAAAGAAAAAGGAAGAAAAAGAGAGAGAGAGGAGAGAGAGAGAAAGAGAGAAAAAGAGAGAGAGAGAGAAAGAAAGAGAGAAAGAGAGAGAGAAAGAGAGAGAGAGAAAGAGAGAGAGAGAAAAAGAGAGAAAAGGAGAGAGAGAGGGAGAGAGAGAGAAGAGAGAAGAGAGAGAGGAGAGAGAGAGGAGAGAGGGAAGAGAGAGAGAGAAGAGAGAGAGGAGAGAGCAATGCAGCCTCATTCCGTAAACTGCTCCGATTTTAGAGGTGTGTCCCGCGGCTCACAGCTGATGTCTGGCTCCTCCCCTCAGTGCATAATTAAATTGAATTATAAATATCTAATAATTATAATTGAAAAAAAAAATTAAATTCTTCACCAGGACCGGGATTAGATCTCGCAACCTAATACTTCGGAGGCGAGCGCTTTAACTACTGAGCTACTGACTCCATTTGTAAAGCTAGGCACATTTGGTAATCTTGAAGTCTGCATTGCTGAAGTCTGCTGACCGCGCGATTCACTTCATTGCTATGTGGAGCTGATACAGAGCACTCTTGTTCTGTAGCAGAGCTTACAGTGTTGTGTGGATTACGCCGGACCTGGAGGGGTATTTGGGGATTAATAAAGGGGTGACACGGGGTGGTTTTTTGTCTTTTATTCCAAATAACGGATTTTTCGCTGTATGTGTTTATTTACTTTCACTTTAATCATGGAAGGTATCTCGGGGAGATGCCTTGCATGATTAAACTCATTATTATCCCAATTGCCACCGCACCAGAGCAATTCGGGATGAGCTGGGTAGAGTCCCCCGGGACTGTCGCATCTAATGGATGCGGCAATTCCGGGGCGGCTACTGGGTGATATTGTTAGGGTGGTGGGCTCCCGATAACGTGGTGCTCTCCATCCTGACAATACCAGCCTCCAGCCGTGTGTAAGCACGGAATAACTAATTGACTAATGAAGCGGCAGCCATTTTCTAAAGAGGAAAAGACACCGCAGATTTATGACAGACGTGGATCGGTGAGTAGGAAAGAGAGAGGGATTGTGCTGGGGACGCAGGACGCATGCAGATAGCAACGTGTGCACATAGCTTTACTGTGAAAAGCCACGTTTATGGTGATCGAACCGTTCTCGAACGTAACTCGAACTGTCAAGCTTTTAGCAAAAAGCTCGAGTTCAATCTCGAGCACCCCCCAAAATCAATTGAACATGAAAATGGCGAACCTCGAACTCGAACATCGCTCAACTCTAGTTAGCATATAGGGAACGCAGTGAATAAAGTATCTCAAGAACAATAGTGCAGGCACACTTTTTCTTTTTTGCAATTTTCCGCATTTGGAATTTTTTGCTGTTTTCCACTACACTATATGGTAAAACTCATGGCTACATTTAAAAGTGCAGCTCTTTCCACAAAAAATGAGCCGTCACATGTCCCTATCGACTGAAAAATAAAAATGTTACGTTTCTCAAAAGAATGGCAAAAAAAAAGAAAAGCGCAAAATCGGCCAGTCGTGAAGGGGTTAAACCAATAAGAATGGCTTCATCATGGGTTGTAAAAGAGGTTCAGACTGTTAGGTATTTATATACACTACAGTTCAAAAGTTTAGGGTCACTTAGATATTTCCTTATTTTTGAAAGAAAAGCACATTTTCTTTCAATGAAGCTAACATTAAATTAAACTGAAATACACTGTATACATTGTTAAAGTGGTAAATGATTCTAGCTGCAAACGTCTGGTTTTTAATGCAATATCTACATAGGTGTATAGAGGCCCATTTCCAACAACCATCACTACAGTCTTCTAATGGTAAATTGTGTTTGCTAACTGTGTTAGAAGGCTAATAGATGTTTAGAAATCCCTTGAAAACCCTTGTGCAAGTATGTTAGCACAGCTGAAAATAATTTTGCTGATTAGAGAAGCTATACAACTGCCCTTCCTATGAGCTAGTTGATAATCTGGAGCATTACATTTGTTGGTTCCATTAAACTCTCAAAATGGCCAGAAAAAGAGAACTTTCATGTGAAACTTGACAGTCTATTTTTGTTCTTAGAAATGAAGGATATTCCATGCGAGAAATTGCCAAGAAACTGAAGACTTCCTACAACGGTATGTACTATTCCCTTCAGAGGAGAGCACAAACAGTCTCTAACCAGAGTAAAAAGAGAAGTGGGAGGCCCCGCTGCACAACTGAGCAACAAGACAAGTACATTAGTCTTTAGTTTAAGAAATTGACGCCTCACAGATCCTCAACTGGCCGCTTCTTTAAATAGTACCGGAAAAACGCCAGTGTCAACATCTACAGTGAAGAGGCAACTCCGGGATGCTGGCCTTCAGGGCAGAGTGGCAAAGAAAAAGCCAAATCTGAGACTGGTTAATAAAAGGAAAAGATTAAAATGGACAAAAGAACAAGGCATTGGACAGAGGAAGATTGGACAAAAGTGTTATGGACAGACGAATCGAAGTTTTAGGTGTTTGGATCACACATAAGAACATTTGTGAGATGAAGAACAATTGAAAATATGCTTGAAGAGTGCCTGACGCCATCTGTCGAGCATGGTTGAGGTAATGTGATGGTCTGGGGTTGCTTTGGTGCTGGTAAAGTAGGAGATTTGTACAAGGGAAAACGGATTTTGAATAAGGAAGGCTATCACTCCATTTTGCAACGCCATGCCATAACCCTGTGGACAGCATTTGATTGGAGCCAATTTTATCCTACAACAGGACAATGACCCAAAGCACACCTCCAAATTATGGATGAACTATTTAGGGAAGAAGCAGGCAGCTGGTATTCTATCTGTAATGGAGTGGCCAGCCCAGTCACCAGATCTCAACCCCATTGAGCTGTTGTGGGAGCAGCTTGACCGTACGGTACACAAAAAGTGCCCATCAAGACAATCCAACTTGTGGGAGGGACGTCTGGAAGCATGGGATGAAATATCTCCAGGTTACCTCCGCAAATTAACAGCTAGAATGCCAAAGGTCTGCAAAGCTGGAATTGCTGCAAAGGGAGCATTCTGTCACGAAAGCAAAGTTTGAAAGAGAAAATTATTATTTCAATTAATATCATTTCTAACCTGGTCAATGTCTGGACTATATTTTCTATTCATTCTGCAACTCATTTGATAAATAAAAGTATGATTTTTTATGGAAAAGACAAAAGTGTCTGGGAAACCCCAAACTTTTGAACTGTAATGTATACTTAGGTTAGATAAATAGTTTTCAGTTGAAGTGTATTTATCTGGACATATGTAAAACATTACATGTAACATGATTAAAGATACCAAAAAGTAAATAAATACCTGTAAATTAGGTAATCAGGAAAGTGTGCAGGTCATAATGAGCATGAGAAATTCCTTACAAATGGTGACCGGCAGTGACTTATGGAGCGTCGTTCTGAGAAAGCCCTCAGGACACAACTCCATGGCAATCGATGGACATCGTGGAAATTCCATGATTTATTTTGACGCAATAAATTTGAGAATGAGAGGGGGGGGTGGAGTCTTTATTCAAATAATTTTTAATAATTTTTTTTTTTCCTGTGTCTTTTTAATGCTTTACTTGCTGGGTTAGTAACGGAGCTGTTTGCTAGACGCCTATCCATTAGTAACCCATAGGCTTGATGTTGGCTCTCAATTCACAGCTGATGTCAAGCCTACAAGTATTACCCTGATGGGCAATACACCAGGGGCATCGGGCATAGCCTGGCAAAGCACCAGAATTGGCGCATCTAATTTGATGCTTTCTTATGTGAATCCTATGACTGCTAGTTAGGCACCTCACAAACTGTAGCTTGGTCTCTTTGCAAGAAATCCAATGGCTAACATATGAATTGTTACTGTTGAGTCACTGCTTCATCTGAAATCTAGATCTATTGCTAAAAGAGCAAAAATATTGGAACACATTCATAAATGCACACCAGGAGTATATGGGATGCCCACGCACATACAGGCTTTTTGGAGTAAACAAGTACTTTATTGTGAGAAATCATTATAAAATAAACTGAGGGACAATTTTTAACCAACAATTGGGACGTTTTTCACTTTGCATTCATATTCTTTTTTTAATATTCAAAAAAATCATCATCGTTATAAATGTATTAAATTTATTTATGAATGGTGGTACATAGTTTCTGGTATTTACCACGGAAGGGATTAGAGAAAAGTATTGGTTGAGCTATATGAGAAATGAAACCCACCACGGGTTTTTAGCTAAAAAACAAAATGTGGTCAAACAAATTTATGTCTTTAAGAATCTGCTATAGAAAGAGCCTTTCTCCCAAAAGAAAATACATGACATGTTTCTACTTGTGCCATACCATTTATATCAGCATACCCCATTTTAGGTCTTATAAATATGAAAACCTTTAATTCAAAGCAGGTCAGGAAGATATACATGAAACTAAAATTGGTGCATTATGTGTATGGTAGAAAACTAGATGAGCAAATCTATTATAATAAGCCATTTGAGTGGCACTGGAAAATAAAACATCACTATGACCCATTCATCATTATGTCGATATGACTCTGTGGAAAGTAAAGTATAAACTGCAATCAGCACTGTATTTCCATGAATCTAGCTGAAATCTCAGAGGTTACATATACTTATTTGTCTGCAAGGATGAGCTCTAAACTAATATACACATTGCATCCATTTAAGTTAGACCATTTACTCTACATGTCTTTTATCAAGGGTCATTTCTGAAATGTAAAATAACATTGTGTATGTACATAGTTTTTAAACAGAAAATCCAGAAGCCAAAAAGGATAAAATGAAGGGTAGAAGGAATAGGGGGTTGGGTAAAGTTTTTATTCTGTGATATATACAGTGACAAGCATAAGGGTAACAATGTTTTGAACTTTTGACTTTCAGGCTCCATCTTTCCCCATCCACTACAGCTTTAAGCATGAGACTTCCTTCATCTTATATACAATCATCTTGGCTAGCCAACTATTTAGAATATGATTAGTTATGCAGATTATAGTCAGTGCATGGTTACTGTTTTGCTCCTGAAGCTCAAAATTAACAGTTTTATTATTTTGTTAATATTTTGTAAATCCACCCTTGGTAAAACTGCCTTAACCCTTCTGGGTGTGCTTTCAAACAGATTCAAGCATGTCTCTTCTACACATTGACACTGTTGGTGCATACTGGTTGACACCCTTGGGCATGTATACAGCTTTTTCTTCAATTCTACCCATAAGTGTTCAATTAGGTTGAAGTCTGGGGACTCTGGGGACCAATCCAGCACCTCTAAATCATTTACCATTTTTTTCCCAATCTCGACATATGCCTCTGGTTGTTGTCCTGCTGGAACACTATTTTGTCCTTTTCAAACCCATAGCACTCGAGTGTATGTCATCTTGTAGGATACTCACATATAGCTCAGCACTGAGACCACCTTTGATCACTTTTGATCTTTGACAAGTATCCAATGTCTTTGGCTGTGAAACAACCCACAACATCAAGCTTCCTTTTGGGACACTAAAGATATGAGCCACCTCCACTGCCATGTTTGCAGCTGCAGAAATGATAAACCTTGCCAACTTGTTGACTCCGATTATTTTGCCTGGAAGTCCTCATCTTGGTTTTTGAATGGATGGGTGAACTTCCTTTTGTATTCGTCCAACAGTCATGTCAGTCACATGATGCAGTTTGACAGTATTCTTGACTATTAATGCGCTGTATGATACTGTTTCTCTTTTCTTGGGAAATCTTCTTCATGGCTGCTTGGGAATCAACCTAATAAAACACTGAGCTATTGGGGAATGTGGGAACATGTTGTAATTTGCAGTATACAGGAAGAATGTTTTTTTCAAATACCAGGAGGAAAACTGTAACAATACATACAGTGACAAGTAAAAGGGTAATGTTTTGAACTTTTGAATTTCAGGCTCCATTTCTCACCATCCACTACATCTTTCAGTGTGAGACTACATTCCTTTAATAGACAACCATCTTGACTATTTCATACATAAATTTGACTTACAACTTAGCATATGATTACCGTAGTTATGCAGATTATTGTCATGTCACTGAATTGTTACTGTTTTGTTTCTAAAAATCTAAATTTAAATTTTTATTATTTTGTTAACACTACCTGAATCCTCATGGGCATGCTTTAGATAAGATTAAAGCATGTCTCAATACAAATCTGATCTCAAGTCTCTTCTACACGTTCCCAATGTTGTTGCATACTGGTTGACTCACATGGGTATGTATACAGCTTTTTCTTCAACTCTACCCACAAGTGTTCAACTAGGAGAGGCCTGGGGACTCTGGGGGCCAACCCAGCATCTCTACTTCATTGTTACTAACCCATTTTCTTTACCAATCTTGGGTTGTTGTCCTGCTGGAACACTATGTCATCCTTTTCATACCCATAGCACTTGAGTTTACAAAGTAACTTGTGTTGTAGGATGCTCACATATAGCTCATCATTGGGACCACCATTGATCCTAGTACCTCAAGAACCCAATGCCTTTTGTAGTGAAACAACCCCATATCATTACGCTTCCCCACCAAACTTGACAGTTCCTTCAATTTCTTAATCCATTAGCCCATTTTTGCTTTGTTTCTTCCAGACCCAATTTCACCCATCAGAGCCAAGTCTATTAACTTTTATCTCATTGCTCCAAATCACCCATTTTCAATCTTCTACTGTCCTTTTTTGTACTCTTTTGCAAACTCGAGCCAATTCTTCTTATGATGATATTGAAGTTGAGGCTTCTTCATCTTTTTTTGGGCCACCATTCCAGACTTGTGTAATGTGCTTCACACAGTGCTTGTATGGGCATCTGTAATCTTACTATTAGGAAGCATACGAGCCACCTCTACTAGACCTTGTGATGAGCCAACTTGTTGACTCTGATATTTTGCCTGAACGTCCACCTCTTGGCTTTTAAATGGATGCATGGACTTCATTTTGTATTCTTTCAACTGTCATGGCACTCACATAAAGCAGTTTGGCAATGTTCTTGGCCGAGAGACCTATATGCTGTTTCTCGTTTCTTGGGAAGTCATTCAAACCAGTGACATTTTGCTTGTAAATCAACCTAGTAAAAGACTGAGCTATTAGTGAATGTGAGAACAGGTTGTAATTTGTAGTATACAAGGAGAAAAAAAAATAAACACGAGGAGCAAAACAGTAACAATGCAGTAACATGACAAGAATTTACATAACTAATTATATGTTAAATAGTTGCAAGTCAAATTTCTGTGCGAGAAAGCAAAGATGATTGTCTATAAAATGAAGGTGGAGATCCATAAGAAAAAAAAAAATTTCCAGCAACTTCGTCCCAAATTAATTTTCTTTAAACTTGTAAGTTTATTGCATGATATTAAAAACAGATATACATTAAAAACATGAACAGACTACATGTTTCAAACATAGGGGTTCTTAGACTTGGACTAAGGACTAAGGATCCACGTTTGGATTGAACAGGTGAGCTGACTGAATTTTTATTAACTACATATAAAATGAAGGTGGTATCATGTACAAAGATACCTTTTTGCTTGTCACTGTAGACACAGAAAATGAAAGAAAACAAATGTCTTTATAATTAAATTCAAAAATACCTTTAACTAGTAAACCACACTCATTTTGTCTAGGTAAGTAATTTGAATTATAATGGTTGATACCTTGCCACATTGCCAGAAATTTGTTCTACAATTGTAAATGGACTGTATCAGCACAGATTGACTGTTCAAACCAAGTATAGGAGCTTGGTACGTTATGGTGGGGCTAATTATTTAAATGCACCTTTCCACCTGCTTATACTCCTCCAATCTCCAACCCCCCTCTTCTTTGATTGACAGCTCTGGCTTCATAGTACAAGTGAATGGTGGGAATATTAGCAAAACAAGCAGGTGAGGAGGTGAACTTAAATGCTTGGTCCTGCCATGATGCAGCTCCTGCACTATGGTTTGAACAGTCATTCTAGGCTGACAGGATCCATTTAAGGAATGTGTCTGCAAGCATGTGCAATAGGAAGCTTTATTCTTTAACTTCAAGTAACTCATTTACATGACCGACGTTACCGTCAGCTCCTTGAGATCCCGAGCGTACGCGCTTCCCATTCCCGCAGGCATCTTCTGAGCACGCGCAGTGTGCGTCTGAAGCTGACAAGCAAGCACCCGGATAACCAGGCTGCGGGAATGGCAAGCACGCACGCTCGCGATCTTAAGGAGCTGACGGTGACGTCGCTCATGTAAATCCATTGTATCACGCCCACAGGGGCATGATACCACAGAAAGCATGCAAATGCCCACGGGGCAATGCGACACCCAGGGGACTAGACCCTCTGATCATTTACATAGGGAACATGTAAGTAATAAAACTTTTTTTATACATTCATATTACACAATATTATAACACAGTGATGGGTAGGAAGGGTTTCTAGGCCACACAACACCCTGCTTGTAGGTTAGAACGCATATGAGACCTGACAGGTTCCCTTTAAGAATATGAGGCCTAGTTTTGTACTTGTCAAAGTAATTGGAAAAAGATTGGCACTTCATTCAATACAGAGAGGTGTTATTCTTGTGTACAAACTATGCAAAACAAGCTGAAACCAGACAAGCAAACAAACATAAAATGTATGCAAACCAACTAATGTGTATGAAAAAAACAGACTGCAATTTACTGAACATCTCGCTTGGAGTGCAAGAGGTTGTGGGTTCGCATCCCGGTCAGAGCCCATGGATTCAGCCAATGGTATGTTCCAATCCTCAATGATGGCTACCTGTTTGCATTGGAGGAAGAGCCCAGGGGACATATTTTACATTTCCTCATTGGTCCAGTGGTAGGCTTCTCGCTTGGGGTGCGAGAGGTCATGGGTTCAAATCCCAGTCAGAGCCCATGGACTCAGTATGGTTTTAGCCAATGGTTTGTTCCAATCCTCAATGATGGCTACCAAATTACTGAACATGTATGCTAGAGAACAACATCACAAAATTAAAAGCACAAAATTGAAACATAAGGCATGAACCACAAAAATATTATAGCTGAAAAGCAATAATCCTGTTATAAGCAGTTTTTTTTCATCTCCGCATTTTGAAAGTCATAACTTTTTTATTGCTACTTTAACTTAACCGTATGAGGGCTTGTTATTTGATTGAACAAGATGTATGCATATATAATTTTGGCCAACATTTAGGACAGAAATGATAAAGTGTAAGAAGGTAGTGGTTCATTTAAATGTCTACATCAGGCATAAATGTGGCATAAACACCTCGGCAGTTGTGCAAAATTATTGCAACTTTTGGCAGTTTAATGCCAGTCCTTACCATCTGCGCCTATAGACATGCACATAGATGGGGCGAAACATAGTCGCACCTAGTTGGCATACATTTCTGGCAACAGCGCAACCTGGATATCACATGCACCTTAACAATTAATTAATTTATCAGGTCAGTGTACTCCAGCAAGCACTTAGTTAGAACTGATGTATGCTATGAAAGTCTTAACCCCTTCACGACCTTGGATCTACTAGTACGTCAAAGGGCGTGTCCCTGCCTTTGATGTGGGCTCACAAGTCAAGCCCACATTTTTCGCCACACATTATGGCTGATCTTATGAACCAACTTGTGCCTCTAACAGCTGCAAGTGGATTGGAGATTGGCCTGCTGCTGTTAACATGTTAAACCCCGTGCCATGGGTGTGTCATGTGTGACAGACAGTCATGTGGTTTCTGGCCATCGAAGGTCGCACCATCTGGCTGCGCAGAATGCTCCTTGATTTTCCATTGTTCCTAGATTCATCTCTCTCTCTTTTGTACCCAGCAGTAGCTCGACTTCAAAACAGCTGTGGATTATCAGTATTCCCTTAGTGTTTAAATACCCCTTCCTTCCTTTGGATTGTGCTGGTGATATTTTCAGTTACTTCAAGCTGAAGTTGCAAGCAGGTGGTTTGTACTCCTCTGTGATATCATTACTGAAAGCTTTGCTGAACTCCTACCTGTATCAGCTAATGATAAGTAGTTCATGCTTTCCCTCTGTGCATCACTCTTGTGTCTCCTATAGTTTTTTAGTGGGGTTGATAAAGCACTCATCCCATCTGTTCCCTATTTAGGGCCCAGCATTAGGGATACTTAGGGTCAGGTATCCAGCTCATTGCATAGGTGAGGAACCTATCTAGGGTGGTGAGGGACCCCAGTCATCAGAAGTAGGTTTGGTGAAGGGGTCACCATCTTCCCTCTCCCTAGACACAGGGTTTCCAATCCCTTTTGCCGTGCAGTTAGTACTTCCCTGTACCTAGCGTGACACCCTGCTGTCAATCTCTGACAGAAGGATTTAACACATGGCGGTAGGGAATTCGTCATTCCTCGCTCCCATCAGAGGTTCTGTCAAGTGATCATAAGGTGCTGATGAGTTATCATGACAGGCAAGGGTCAACTGATGAAACCTGTATCTGTCATGATGAACTTCCTGTGAATGTCAGGTGCAAGCCAGTGTTCATAGCAAGTGATCATTTCTGTTCTACAGAGCACTCTTGATGTCCTGCTCTGTAGATTATAAGCAATCACATGATCGCAGCTTCAAGTTCACTAAGAGGACTAGTAAATACAATAAAAAAGTTTTTAAAATACGAAACCCCCTCCACAAAAGTTCAAATCACCCCCTTTTTGCCCAATTGAAAACAAAGCAATAATGAAAAAAACACATATTTGGTATCTCCACTTTTAGAAATGTCCACTCTATCAAAATAAGCTGTGTCCAAAACGATGTGATGTACTGTACAAGCACAGTGGATGAGATTTCTAGAATCCCATGCCCATTGTGCGTGTACTGTCCTGCACTGAGGCTTTCCGAGCCACGAGCATGCCAGGTGCTTGCTGTGTAGTCACAAGCATTCTCCGCAGGGAGAACAGAAGAGAGAGACCGCAACTGCCTGAGCCCGGATTGTGGGCATGAGCAGCTGTAGTCTCCTGTGTTCTCCTGCAGAGGAGACTCACTGCCCCACAGGTCACAACCTGCCATGTCCAGGATGCAGAGGGTCCTGATTGTGGGCACGCACCACAATGCCACCAAGTCCTGAAGAAGGCACTGATTCGGGCCAAAATGCATAGCTTTTTGTTATTCCTATAAAATCCAACTTGCACCCCTTATATCCTGGGTAATGCATTTCTTCTGGTGCCGACAAATAATATGGAGTAGACCTCTAGCATCAAAGGTGTTTCCCATCTCCTTGGTCAGTTCAAGGCAATTTTATTTAGTAATACATACTGTAATCTTTCAATGGAATTTATGAATATGTATGGTTTTACATAGTTACATAGTTACTTAGGTTGAAAGAAGACTTAGGTCCATCTAGTTCAACCTTCCTCCACCAGTTCTACATTTGGTCACTAAGTCATTTATAACCAACAATGTTTTGTGTACTGAGGAAATCATCCAGCCCTTTTTTAAAAGCTGTTATAGTATCTGCCATTACTACCTCTTGTGGCAGGGCATTCCACAGTCTGACTGCTCTAACTGTAAAGAACCCTTTCCTATTTAGCTGTTGGAATCGCTTTTCTTCCATACATTACATTTCATGCTAAAGATTTCACAAGCATAACTAAATCTAATACTAGGTTTCTCTACAGGTAATGTTTAATTTATGTGAAAAATTACATTTTGCTTGGCTCCAAGGGTAAAAATAGTGAAATATTTTTCAATATGTCAATTTGTTGCAGTTTCAGTGCTAGAAAATAGATGATTTGCTAAGCTCATTCATTCTGTTCAGAGCGCTCTGCCACAGCAAAGGAGTCCGTTGTTCTGTTCCTGGCAAGGACGGAGTCACAGTCCAGTGTCTTAAGTCATTGCACTGGAATCAGGAACAGACCTCACATCAGGCTTCGCTCTGTGACCTCACATATAACACTTTACATGACTGCTTAATTTTCTATTTAAGAGCAATTAATTGTTGCATGCTTCTGGTAGACAAAGAGACATATATAGTGTCTGAGGGAGTCTGGAGGTCACCCAGAGTTTCTCTAGATTTATGGCTCCTTGGTGTGAGACCTTTTAATGAACTTTGACTAAACTTTGCTCTGTGTATTGCAATAAGGTTAATACTGGACATCACAGGCATGTTAATAGCTGTGTTAAATACAAAACAGACCACTAACCATTGATTCACACTGCATGAAACATCGGTTTATAGAAAGTTTGGAAAAATGTTCACTTTTAGCGGAATTTATACGAGTTCAATTTAATTTTAGAATTGTATATTCTAAAATTTATAAAGTTATACTTTTGTCCAGCGTTTGTCATGTCACAAATATGATTGATTGCTCTCAGTGAGAGAAACAAAATTAAAATTTTGTAATTGTGATACTTTTAATGGCTAACTAAAATAAAATAAAATATGATGATGTTATAAAGCAAGCTTTCGAGACATCTTCGGTCTCTTCCTCAGGCATGGTATGACAAAATATCTGCAGAAACACAAATATATACACAAACAGGGAAGAGGGATGGCATAATAAAAGACATTTAAATAAACAAACACTGAGCTTAGGCTAGTTTCACACTTGCGTTGAACGGTATCCGTTGCATTACGTTGTGTGACGGATGCAACGGATGTGTTGCATATAGTGGCACAACAGATGCAACGGATGCTGCAAAACAACGGAATCCGTTTTGATTTTTTTTTTTTACAGTTTTACCGGCGGCAGACTATTGTGAACGATCAGCTGATCGCTCCCAGTAGCCGGCCGATCAGCTGATCGCTCCCTGCAGCCGGCCGCCGGGTGATCAGCTGATCGCTCCCTGCAGCCGGCCGCTGGGTGATCAGCTGAGCGCTGTCACTTGCCGGCTGCCGGGTGATCAGCTGATCGCTCCCTGCAGCCGACCACCGGGTGATCAGCTGAGCGCTGTCACTTGCCGGCCGCCGGGTGATCAGCTGATCGCTCCCTGCAGCCGGCCGCCGGGTGATCAGCTGATCGCTCCCTGCAGCCGGCCGCCGGGTGATCAGCTGATTGCTCCCTGCAGCCGGCCACCGGGTGATCAGCTGAGCGCTGTCACTTGCCGGCCGCCGGGTGATCAGCTGATCGCTCCCTGCAGCCGACCGCCGGGTGATCAGCTGAGCGCTGTCACTTGCCAGCGCCCAGGCATGCCGGCGGCCGGGCATGCCAGCGGGCGGGCGCTCAGCTAAGCGCTGTCACTTGCCGGCGCCCGGGCATGCCGGTGGGCGGGCGCTCAGCTGAGCGCTGTCACTTGCCGTCGGCCGGGCATGCTGGCGGCCGGTCGCTCAGCTGAGCGCTGTCACTTGCTGACGGCCGGGCGCTCAGCTGAACATTCGGCCACCGCGAGCCAAAATAAAGTTTGTGATTTTAAAAAAAAAAAAAAGAGCATGCGCAGTGAAATCCAGAGGATTCCGCTGCTCAAAACAACGTTACATTCTGCGTTCCTCCCGCTGGGCGGAAGCAACGGAGCGTCGCCCAGCAGAAGCAACGCAGGTCCTTTTGGTACAATCCGTCAACCATACAAGTCTATGGGAAACAGCGGAATCCGTTAACGGATTCCGCTGTTTTCCAAAAGGGCGGATTGTAACAGAAGGAAAACAACGCAAGTGTGAAAGTACCCTTAGAAAGTGAATCCTTAATTAGCTTTGATTCGTGGTGTGAGTTTAATTGTCCCAATATCCATGTAGGATCAGAGGCCTGGTGCCTCCACAGCTCTGGAGCAGACTCCTCAGATTTTGTAGTGGGTCATAAGTCCTCCTGACAGGTTGCGTCCTATGTGGAAAAAGTTAAACATTGTGATGAATTTGTATTCCCAGACCCTGTGATAGTTTTGTGATCTGAAGTTGCCTTTTAATATGACAACTTTCATGTGGTTTATGTTGTGTCCTGAAGCACAGAAATGTTTGGCCACAGGTAAATGGTTTTTTTTGTCTGTAATTGTGTGGCGGTAAGATCTCATTCTTGCTCTCAGTCTCTGTCCTGTTTCTCCAACATAGAGACCCCCAGTAGGACACAGTGCACAGGATTAAGTACACCACGTTGGAAGAAGAACATGTGAATGTCCCAGGAATCTTATAGTCTTTCTGTGTGTTAGGGATCTGTATCCGGTCTTTGGTCTCTACATGAGAGCAGATTTTGCAGCTCTTTACATTGCAAGGATAAGTTCCTCTTGGTGTGTCTGAGGGCATTGAGCTTTGGATCACAATGCTCCTTAAATTAGGAGGTTGCCTGTAGCACAGCAATGGAGGATCTTTGAATATTGTTTTTAACCTCTTATTCATGTCACAAAGCATGGAAAATAGAAGACTCGCAGATTTCAGAAAATGCAACATTTAGACTCCCATGGATGGTACTGAACAAAACAAAGATGACAAAATAACAAATGTTAGGCTATGTGCCCACGCTGCATTTTTTCTTGAAGATTTTAATCAATACTACGAGGAAAAACACATCCAAGCAAAGTCTATGAGAACCCTGAATTGCTGTGCACATGTTGCAAATTTTTTTCTTGCAGATTTTGGTGCAGAAAAAACAGTAAACAGTATGTCAATTCTTTCTGCCTTTTTTCCTGCAGATATAATCTACTGCAGTGCTCGATCTGTCAGTGTTGCAATCGCAGCACAGACACTTCGCCTCACAAACCATGCATCCGGCTTGGTGTGTGAGACTCTCCATAGCTCAGTAACTTGGGGTCATCATGGTGACGACCCAGGGTTACCTTGGCAGCAATCGGGTCGCTGTGATCGCATTATAGGGACTCGATCGCCAGAGAGAGGTAAGAGACTCCTCTCCCTGTCTCCTGTTACACTGATCGCAGCATTCAGTGGATTAAATCACTGAGGGGCAGTGAGAGCCAGGTCCCGGCTGTATTATCATAATGGAGACCTGGCGGTGAACGTGGAGGTACAGCACCTGAACCTTAGCATTTGCCATGACAAAAAAAGAATGAAAAAAACACTTGAAAAAACAAGAAAATGCCATAAAAAAACTAGCGCTTTTTCTCCTGCGTTTTTCCTACCAAAACATACATATTTGTGTGCAGAAAATCTACATACAAATCTGCCACATGGGCACATACCCTTATTGTTGCATGGATGCCAAAATTAGGTTATAAAGCAGCCATGTAAAACTAACCTTATATATCAAGACCATCTGTTGTCTCTCACTTTCTTTTAATCGGTCTAAAAGTTTATTTTTTACTATACCATTCTGGACTTCTGAAGTGATGGCTGAGGGACCACTGCAGTGTAGAGTTTGATTACGAGACAAAGGTTGCAGAAACAAGGGTGTTTTATTTACAGGCAGGAGTAAAACGTACAGTTAGGTCCAGAAATATTTGGACAGTGACACAATTTTCGCGAGTTGGGCTCTGCATGCCACCACATTGGATTTGAAATGAAATCTCTACAACAGAATTCAAGTTCAGATTGTAACGTTTAATTTGAAGGTTTGAACAAAAATATCTGATAGAAATTGTAGGAATTGTACACATTTCTTTACAAACACTCCACATTTTAGGAGGTCAAAAGTAATTGGACAAATAAACCAAACCCAAACAAAATATTTTTATTTTCAATATTTTGTTGCGAATCCTTTGGAGGCAATCACTGCCTTAAGTCTGGAACCCATGGACATCACCAAACGCTGGGTTTCCTCCTTCTTAATGCTTTGCCAGGCCTTTACAGCCGCAGCCTTCAGGTCTTGCTTGTTTGTGGGTCTTTCCGTCTTAAGTCTGGATTTGAGCAAGTGAAATGCATGCTCAATTGGGTTAAGATCTGCTGATTGACTTGGCCATTGCAGAATGTTCCACTTTTTTGCACTCATGAACTCCTGGGTAGCTTTGGCTGTATGCTTGGGGTCATTGTCCATCTGTACTATGAAGCGCCGTCCGATCAACTTTGCGGCATTTGGCTGAATCTGGGCTGAAAGTATATCCCGGTACACTTCAGAATTCATCCGGCTACTCTTGTCTGCTGTTATGTCATCAATAAACACAAGTGACCCAGTGCCATTGAAAGCCATGCAAGCCCATGCCATCACATTGCCTCCACCATGTTTTACAGAGGATGTGGTGTGCCTTGGATCATGTGCCGTTCCCTTTCTTCTCCAAACTTTTTTCTTCCCATCATTCTGGTACAGGTTGATCTTTGTCTCATCTGTCCATAGAATACTTTTCCAGAACTGAGCTGGCTTCATGAGGTGTTTTTCAGCAAATTTTACTCTGGCCTGTCTATTTTTGGAATTGATGAATGGTTTGCATCTAGATGTGAACCCTTTGTATTTACTTTCATGGAGTCTTCTCTTTACTGTTGACTTAGAGACAGATACACCTACTTCACTGAGAGTGTTCTGGACTTCAGTTGATGTTGTGAACGGGTTCTTCTTCACCAAAGAAAGTATGCAGCGATCATCCACCACTGTTGTCCTCATTGGACGCCCAGGCCTTTTTGAGTTCCCAAGCTCACCAGTCAATTCCTTTTTTCTCAGAATGTACCCGACTGTTGATTTTGCTACTCCAAGCATGTCTGCTATCTCTCTGATGGATTTTTTCTTTTTTTTCAGCCTCAGGATGTTCTGCTTCACCTCAATTGAGAGTTCCTTAGACCGCATGTTGTCTGGTCACAGCAACAGCTTCCAAATGCAAAACCACACACCTGTAATCAACCCCAGACCTTTTAACTACTTCATTGATTACAGGTTAACGAGGGAGACGCCTTCAGAGTTAATTGCAGCCCTTAGAGTCCCTTGTCCAATTACTTTTGGTCCCTTGAAAGAGAGGAGGCTATGCATTACAGAGCTATGATTCCTAAACCCTTTCTCCGATTTGGATGTGAAAACTCTCATATTGCAGCTGAGAGTGTGCACTTTCAGCCCATATTATATATATAATTGTATTTCTGAACATGTTTTTGTAAACAGCTAAAATAACAAAACTTGTGTCACTGTCCAAATATTTCTGGACCTAACTGTATATGCGAACAAACAGGGATGTGCAAAAATGGTAACAATGCAGTTTTTAACAACAGTTCTTAGCTGTAGCGTACCGCAGATGTCACCACAACTATTACAAACACCAGTAAAACAACAACACTGGCAGGCAAAATATACATTTAACTGCACTACACTACAACCTAGCCAGCCTCCATTACTGGAGGTGCGTAGACACCGTGCCATTGCTACTAAGGCCTACGCTATGCCCTAGTAGTGTGCACACTGGTAAAGACTCACGGCACTGTAGAGGGTGAACAAGTCCACTCCCAGGAGTTGCCATGCAAGTCGGTGCACACATTTCCTTCAATGCCGGGGAAATTCTTTCTTCTTCTTCATGACTCATGGGTCTCTTGACTCTTCCGGTTGACATCTTTGCTCTTTGATTCGGCTTTGTTGGCCTCGGGTGAGTCTCAGTCCGCTACTCGCTAAATGGCTGCTAAAGATTCTCTCACGGTCCGGCCCAATGTCTCTCGCAGATGGCACCACAGCTCTTCCCACACAGTCATACTTGGGCAAGACAAACAGACAACATTCCTTCTCTTACACTCCCAGGTGACACCACTTTTCTAATTTCTGCCTAAACTCCTCTCTCTCTTTCCCACACTTTTTAAGTCAGTATAATCAAAACAACTCACAATTCAGTGGAGAGGCACAGCCAGAATTGGACAGTCCTTAACACACAGGAAACAGGGGAGCACTGTCTCTTTTAGGCAAAGTACTTTGAACCGTTCATAGAGGCGATACTCCTACACATGAAAATGCAACAGTAACCTAATGGAGGTGTTATACCATTTTTTGATCCTTTTTCTTGCTTATTTTTTGAAAAAAAACAAAATTCTAAAAGCACACAGAAAATTAATTGTGTAATGTGCATGACTGCTGGTGATTTTCGCAGGTTTGGCAACCACAATGTACAATTGAAAATTAAATTGGATTTAAAATGTGATTCTTCATATATCTCCCATTCACTTCTATTATTGAAAAAAGGGAACCATGATAGATACATATTAAAATTAACAAATCGGCAAATTTGAATGGAATCGAATTCTACTTGAATGTTACAAAAATCCACAATTTTGTAATTTGATCCTAATGAATTCAGCAAAATGACTGCCAGCTGAACAATAGAAGGCCAGCAGAAATGTGAGAGTAGGCCATGAAGTTCACTGTGTTTGCTCCGAGACCTACTCACGGCCTGAAGTCTTGGCCTAGAGTGATCACCACGCTGGAGATTTGACCCAGATGCAGAGGACTGGACAGTAGGCAAGCAGTAATAGGGATGGCCAGAAAGGTTAGCGGTGAGGCGAGTATATATTTTTTTTCTTTCTTTTGCCGGCCACTTATATCTCTGGCTTGGTGTTCACTCTAGGCCATGACGTCCAGTTACCAGACCTGGAGTTCACTGCACATGCTCTGACGCCTACTTGTAGGTGGATGTCCTTGTCTAGAGTGAACACCGGGCAGTGACTTCCAGCTCACAGCCAGAAGCTTTGGCTTATAGTGAACATCAGGCCAAAGATGCAATATGACGGCAGTGTGGAGGACCGGAGAGTGGGCATGGAGCAGTTGGAGCAGCCAGAGATGTGAGTATAAGTTTTTTGTTATTATTACATCTTACATTTATCATGTTCCAGGTTAATAGAGACCCCAGAGCATAATAAAGGACATTAAATTTGCAGAAAATACCTGTAATAATTTTGCCTGATCCTCTCATCTCTATTAAAAATAGAAAGTAATTATGACTAAACTAATACATACTGATATCAGTTAGAGCTCCATAAAAGACATGTAATAATCAGCATTTAGAAAACTGGTGTGCCACATACATATTTCATAATGTGCCTGTTCTTATCACCTGTGGAAATCATTGAAACATGCTTTATACTTCTAATATTACATTTTGCCTTATGGGTGTTTTTTGAACATCCCAATTGAAACAATGGTAGCATATTTTACATAAGGCAGAATAAATATTACTGTTATCACTTAAAACATGGGTGTCAAACTCAAGATCCAGCAGCCAAATCTGGCCCGTCACATCATTTTATGTGGCCCTCAAGATCAAGACACAGAAAGATTTGAATTGAAATTTTGCACTGGCGCCGTCCTTGCCACAGTCGCCTGCATCATTTTCCAGAAGACTGCCAAGATATCAATCTGCGCAAATGTTGTCCACGGCAAGGACAGTGCCAGCACAAAAATAAATAAGGATGAAGAAAAGACACCCAGAGGTAGTTGAGGAGCCGGAACAGAGCTGGAGAGAGACCCTTCCACTAGTCCTGCCCCACAAGGCCGCCCCAATGTACGAAGATATGAATAGAAGAAAACTTCAAACACAAATTAAAGAAAATATACAAAATGAATTTCTTCAACTCATAATTTTAATCAGTTTGACAGCGTCAATATGGCCCTGTCTGTTAATTACTTAGTAAAATTCTGCTGACAGGTACAATATGGCAGGACATAAAGTGCTTATGGCTCTATCCAAAGAAAACACAGGAATACCATACACTTGGCTCTACTGTGTGCATGACTCCTCAGTTATCACATAACTGAACCATACATAGTCTTGTATTCTGCTTTAAAAAAATGGTGATAAACAATATATTGTAGACACCCTGTTTTCCCGAAAATAAAACACTGTGTTATATTTTTTTTGCCCTGAAAAAAGCACTAGGTCTTATTTTTCAGGGTAGGTCATACTTACCAGACCCCAGGAGTCTGTGTGGCTCCCAGGTCCTCCTGCAATCCTCTGTGGGCGCTCCCAGCAGGTATGCTGAATACCTTCCTCCCCTCCTTCTGGCCAACACACACACACACACTCACTCATGAGATCGCACATACAATCCCGTGCTCGCACACTCACCACATCTAGTGATACCATTTGCTTCCAGCCAGTAGGGCTCTGCTCTCTTGTCTCTATGATGCGTTCCACCGCTGGGTCCTCCTTGAAATTCACCCGCAGATCCTGGAGCTCCAGTGCACTGCGTCCCAGGTCCTTATGCTGCCCAGAAGCAATCAATATCGCTGGATGTGGTGTGTGTGTGTGTGTGTGTGTGTGTGTGCAATCTGATGTGTGTGTGTGTGCGTTTCGCCGCAGGTCCTTGATGCATTTCACTGCTCCTGGTTGGCGTCTGGTGAGTATGATGGTGGGGTCTTCTCTCTTTTTTAATTTGGGGGTTGTCTGCTTTCTATAATGAAGTTTCCTGCAGTATTCTTTAACTTTTTTAGCTGCATGGACACTTCGTTATTGAATTGCAACTAGTTCTTATTTTTGGGGTTAGGGCTATTATTTAAGCCTTGCTGAAAACTCCTGCTAGGCCTTATTTTTGAGGAAACATGGTAGCATTACCCAGAGAAGGATCACATGATCTCAGGCAGGTTCCTCCATCATGTCTTGCATCTATCACATCACATGGTATAGCAAAGCCAGTCAGGATGGGCTATAATAGCCTGTATAAATGCAGAAGCAGAAAATGCAGCAGCTATTTGATGATGAGCTTGGATAGTTGGAGAAACTCACAGCTTACAGCTTAGCAACAAATATATTGAATAAACTCTAAAGCTGCATTCAGTCTTTGCAGTGGTTTATTTGCTGCAATTTTTGAAAACTGCAGCATTAACACAGCATTTTTGCTTGCAGCAAATAAAATGCAACACGGCTGTAATGTGTGAATGCAGCCTAAAGGTAAAGTGTGATACCAGAGCAGTGAAGATGATTAATGCATGATGAAAAAGGACAGTACAGAATATTTTAAATACAATTTAAATAGTAGTTTCATAGTTCACATATTACCATATACAGATGAAATGTCCTTAATCCTGTGTTTGCTACATGTCTTGGAGTCTAGATTTGATATTGGAGAAAGTGGTGTTCAAAGAAAATGCCTATCATTGCCTAAAAAGGATTAAGGACATTTCATCTGTATATGGTAATATATGAACTATGAAACTACTATTTAAAAATTCTACACAGTAAAAAGTGTTTATAGCATGTTAATGCTGCTTGGAGTACATTCTTCTCATTTTTTGCTATGTTTTATGGATAGCAAGAGTCCATGTGTGCACTGATATCATTGACTCCTTTGTATTTCTTTTCGAAACTTTTTTTTTTTTTAACATTGTAAAAGAAGAATAGCGTCATTCTCATTTTTCAAGACAATTGGAGGTTTGGTAGTAATTTAGATTTGCCACAAAACAATTTGCCATTTATTGAATTTTCACGGAAAATTGGGCTAACCTGCTAAATTCGAATGTTAAAAGATTCATTCATCTAAAACATGTTATTGAGAAATATATAGCATGTAAAATATGTATTGTTTTGTCAAATATAAAAGGTAAAATTTCCAGATGCAAAATAACATTTGTATAGTGCACTAGAACTATGTCATCTTTGCATATTGTTAAAGGGAAACTGTCACCTGGAAAAGGCAATGCAATCTGCTGGCATCACATGATAGAGCAGGGGGACCTGGGTAGATTGATATATAGTTTGGTGAAAAAAATATTCAGAATAACCTGTGGGATTATCATTTCAAGCCCTGGTGTGTTGTAGTTCTTTGGTTATGTCGGCTGCTCTATCAGTGACTGACAGCTATATCTGTAGGACAACTTATATATTTGATAGCCGTCATTCACTTGTAGGACAGCCCACTGGACCACAAAATCCAGAAAGAAGTTTAAATGACTAAAACACAGATTATACTGAATATTTTCTCACAAAATTATATAAATCAATCTGCAATTTCATGGTGACAGATTCCCTCTACATCCATTTTCTATACCTTTCTTTTCTTCAAACCTTACATAAATTTTTTTGTTTTGTTTTGTTAGGGTGTCAGATATCTAAGCAGTGTCAAAGTAGCCTCACACCTTGGCATCTTCAATATCTTCTACAGATATTCCATATTTAAAGAAATTCATATTTTTAAGTTCACATTTTTAAAGGTTAATTACCGATCTATTCTCAAAGGAACATAAAGTCATTAAAGGGGTTGTCCACTACTAGGACAAACCCTTCTCATTCCACAAATTTCTCCAAAGTAAAATAATGAAGCCTATACTCACCCCCAATACTGGCGCTGTTCCAATGATGTCCACGGTTGCGGTGCCAGGGCTCATGTGTGGTTGTGACATCATGTGAGCCCATTGTCCAATCAGCGGACCAAACGCACAATCAACAGCAAGTGAGCACAGCCTCTTGGCTCACTTCCTGTTGATTAATTTGTTTGGTATGAAGGCGAAGAAACAGAAGCTGTCGCTGATTGAGTACAAGGCTTGCGTGATGTCACAAACCCATATGAGCATCGGCACCGCGAGCCCGGACACCATTGGAAGGGCGCCAGTATGGGAGGTGAGTATAGGCTTTATTACTTTACTTGGGGGAAATGTGCGAATAAGAAAGGGTTGTCCTAGTAATGGACAACCCCGTTTAATGTATTTACTTTCCTTTGAGAATAGATCAGTAATTAACCTTAAAAAATATGAACTTAAAAATATACATTTCTATAAATATGGAATACCTGTAGAAGAGGCTAAAGTGTGAAGCTACTTTGACACTAGATATATACCTGACACCATAACAAAACAAAAGGTTGCCGGTACGGGAGTTGAGTAAAGGCTTTATACTTACCCTGGGGAAACGTGTGGAATCAAAAGGGATTGTGCTAATAGTTGGATCTGTGCCAATGTGTTTTGAAAATGTACCCTTTTAAGGCTTTTGAGGCCTAAGTTTGCTTTGTGTCCCTACAACATCATAGTGCGATACAAGTGAATGGGGTCCCCAAGGGTACTGCTAACGCACCAAGCAAGTTGCAAAAAGTCCAACCTCGTCTGACTTTTTGTGATTAGCTTGTCACAGTCAAAGTAGCAGCGACATCAATCAAACTTTGGCCACATGACTTGTGTTGCGGCCAAAGTCATCATGTAGCCCTCGTCTAAATTTAAGAATGAATTGACTCATATTTTTCAACCTAACTTCAGGAACTTGGGTCGACAAAGGTTTTTTATTAATTTCTTCTATTTTTACGTTTCTATGTAATCATTTTTGATGTAGTAAAGAAAGAGAAGAAAGAGCTATTGATATAACATTCTGTGTCTTCTATTTTTCTTAACATTTATGCAGCTTGAAATCTGTTGGTAACAACATACTGTGTAGACGCTTTCTATTCTGCAATTGTGAAATTGATGAAGATGTCAGTTGAAATGACAGCAGTCTGCGTGTAGTAGAAAATCAGAGCGGGCAAAAGGGGACTAGCACCCCATAGATGTCAGCACAGAATAAGATAGTTCAAGGCCGGCATCACAGGAGCTTTCTAATCACTAGAGGATTTCTTACAATCTTTGCTGAAGCTACTCATTGACAACCTGCACAAAACACTATACTAACTGCCTTCAACATCTCTTGGAACAAGCCAAGAAACCTTACACACACATATGAATAGGTAAAACATCATAATACTTTCACCCCCCATTGCCTTTTTCAAAATATAATTCTTATGTTATGTTGATATACAATCAAATATAACTCATTGAAGATTCCTGATACGGCAGATCATAATATCAAGAATGAGTCTGCTTTTCATTGCCCCCATGGAGATTAACAGGTGTCCTTCTGGCATAGACTTAGGATATGTATGGAATGTTCTTTTCAATGCAACTATGCAATAATAAATTATTTTTCAATGGCAGCCTATAGAAAATATATCAGTATAGCGTTAAAGAGATTGGATCAACATCACTAACAGTTAAAATTGCTATAATCAAGTAATTTTGTAATTTGAATCTTATTAAAAAGTCCTCCGTTCTCGAGATCAGAGTGATTTTTTTTATTATATTTTTAAATGCTCATTGTCTAGAGTACTGGCCAGTGGCCACCTCTGCAGTTTAGAGATGTGGCTAATCATGTGCAGTGCTTATTTGCCGATTTTCAAGAACATAAGCACTGATCTAAAGCTGACCGAGTCACTTGACGATATGATCCAACCACCTTTAGCACAAAATTCGAACCAACAATCCAACCGTGACTCTGGTCTGAACTGTCAATCTTCAGGAACGCTCCACCTCCCGGTAAACAGGAAACCAGTGCACTCCCAAAGATGACAAGTGACAACAACTCTTTAAATAGGTCTGTCTATTTGTAAATATAGTAAATATTTGTAAGTATAGTAAACATGTGAATTTCGCCTGGAACATATTTACCAATTTTTATTTTTTTTGCCATGGCCAACGGAACCGTTTTCTTTACAAATCTTGGAGATTGTTTATGTGTAAGATTTTTCTAGAAATTTATCTTCTTTGCTTTGATATAAGCTAAAACAAAAGAGAAACAAGGTATATGGAAAACCTCAAGGTCAACCTCAGTATTGTCTGACCAACAGTCAACTCAAATGATAACCACATTACAAGCAATAGAGGGAACCTATCCCCTGATTCATGTTGCCTGGTCTGCAGGCAGAATGAATTCACCTGCCTGCACAATTACAGCCAAGAAGATTTTTTTCTAAAGTCTCTGGCATTTCAGAGAAAATATAGTTTAAAGATCTGGCTGAGGACCATAGCTGGAGATGGGACTAGTCCACCGCCGCTACAGGTGAAAGACAGGTCTCTCCCACAGCATCCTTCTGCTTAAACAATCCATTGTACCAGTGGGCCTGTTCTTTTGACTACTAACTTCTACTTCTCTTTTCCATTTCCAGATAATGCAGCAGTTCTTGAATATAATGGTACATTTATTTGAACACATCATTTCCACCATTAGGGATAGCGGTAAGAAAGGGTACATCATCGCTATACTTCAACCTATGGTGTAATTGAACACGTGGGAAATAAAAATCAGACTAATCTTTTATGCCATTTTCGGGGGGCTGTTTTTCCATATATTGCCTATCTCCATAGCAAGATACCTGTCAATAACCTAGAGCAGGTAGGGAAGAAGCTGGATCTTTATAGTATATTTAAGAGAAAAAACTACGTGGCAACAATCACGCTATGCTCTGATTCATGGTGCACACAGATTGGGATTCCCTGTAAAACGCCCTGTTGTCATGTGTAAGAGCCCACCCGGATACACTTAGATTTCTCACCTGTGATTATCTTATGAAATACACAAGCCAGTAGTCACAAATCTGTGTCATGGTGTGTATTACAGCAGATACTGTAAGTAGTGAATTCCTGGTCACTTCATGCCATTGTTGAGTTCCGAAAATCTCATTTGCAATCCTGGTATGGTAAAACATATGAAAATCCAGACAAAAATATACTGCATTTTCGCCTTGTGGGAACTTACTCTAATGGTTTGAGGAATTAGCATTCTAAAAAAAGAAGTTTTTCTCCGAGAAAATTATTGCAATTACTCATGTTTTGTTATACACGTTTTTTCCTTTGTGTACTAGAACAACACAAAAAAACCTGAAAAAAGGCAAATTGGACATAATTTCACACAAAACACCAAAGATGGGCAGGACTAAATTGTTGGCACCTTCAACATAATATTTCGTTGCACACCATTTGGAATAAATAACTGCAATCAATTGCTTTCTATAACCAGAAAGGTTCTTACACCACTCAACTGGAATTTTGGCCCACTCTCCTTTTGCAAACTGCCACAGTTCTCTCATGTTTGAAGAATACCTTCTCCCAACACCCATTTTAGCAGGTGTTGAGAGAAGGTATGCGTGTTCAATAGGATTCAGATATGGCATCATTGCTGGACTGTCATGCTAGGTAAGGGGAAGTACCAAGCGAGGAGCGGCAAAAGGTGAGGGAAGGGGACCCCTGCATCTGGGTAAGGGGGAGATGGTGTCCAAACCTACTTCTGGTCCCTGGAGTCCCTCACCACCCATGATAGGTTCCACACCTATGTGCCGAGCCGGATACCTGACATTAGGTATCCCTAGTGCTGGACCCCAAATAGGGAATGGGTGGGATGAGCACTTTGTCAACCCCACTACAGTCATATGAAAAAGTTTGGTCACCCCTATTAATGTTAACCTTTTTTCTTTATAACAATTTGGGTTTTTGCAACAGCTATTTCAGTTTCATATATCTAATAACTGATGGACTGAGTAATATTTCTGTATTGAAATGAGGTTTATTGTACTAACAGAAAATGTGCAATCTGCATTTTATCAAAATTTGACCGGTGTAAAAGTATGGGCACCCTTATCAATTTCTTGATTTGAACACTCCTAACTACTTTTTACAGACTTACTAAAGCACTAAATTGGTTTTGTAACCTTATTGAGCTTTGAACTTCATAGGCAGGTGTACCCGATCATGAGAAAAGGTATTTAAGGTGGCCACTTGCAAGTTGTTCTCCTATTTGAATCTCCTATGAAGAGTGGCATCATGGGCTCCTCAAAACAACTCTCAAATGATCTGAAAACAAAGATTATTCAACATAGTTGTTCAGGGGAAGGATACAAAAAGTTGTCTCAGAGATTTAAACTGTCATTTTCCACTGTGAGGAACATAGTAAGGAAATGGAAGAACACAGGTACAGTTCTTGTTAAGCCCAGAAGTGGCAGGCCAAGAAAAATAACAGAAAGGCAGAGAAGAAGAATGGTGAGAACAGTCAAGGACAATCCACAGACCACCTCCAAAGACCTGCAGCATCATCTTGTACAGATGGTGTCAATGTGCATCGGTCAACAATACAGCGCACGTTGCACAAGGAGAAGCTGTATGGGAGAGTGATGCGAAAGAAGCCATTTCTGCAAGCATGCCACAAACAAAGTCGCCTGAGGTATGCAAAAGCACATTTGGACAAGCCAGTTACATTTTGGAAGGAGGTCCTGTGGACTGATGAAACAAAGATTGAGTTGTTTGGTCATACAAAAAGGCGTTATGCATGGAGGCAAAAAAACACGGCATTCCAAGAAAAGCACTTGCTACCCACAGTAAAATTTGGTGGAGGTTCCATCATGCTTTGGGGGTGTGTGGCCAATGCCGGCACCGGGAATCTTGTTAAAGTTGAGGGTCGCATAGATTCAACTCCGTATCAGCAGATTCTTGACAATAATGTGCAAGATTCAGTGACGAAGTTGAAGTTACGCAGGGGATGGATATTTCAGCAAGACAATGATCCAAAACACCGCTCCAAATCTACTCAGACATTCATGCAAAGGAACAATTTCAATGTTCTGGAATGGCCATCCCAGTCCCCAGACCTGAATATCATTGAAAATCTGTGGGATGATTTGACGCGTTCTGTCCATGCTCGGCGACCATCAAACTTAACTGGTTTGTAAAATTGTTTTGTAAACAGGAATGGTCAAATATACCTTCATCCAGGATCCAGGAACTCATTAAAAGCTACAGGAAGCGACTATAGGCTGTTATTTTTGCAAAAGGAGGATCTACAAAATATTAATGTCCCTTTTATGTTGAGGTGCCCATACTTTTGCACTGGTCAAATTTTGTTTAAATGCGGATTGCACATTTTCTGTTAGTACAATAAATCTCATTTCAATCCAGAAATATTACTCAGTCCATCAGTTATTAGATATATGAAACTGAAATAGCTGTTGCAAAAACCTAAATTGTTATAAAGAAAAAATGTTAACATTAATAGGGGTGCCCAAACTTTTTCATATGACTGTATACTACAAATTACAATCTGTTTTCACATTCCCTAACAGCTCATTGTGTTACTAGGTTGATTCTCAAGTGTAAGGTCACTGGTTTGAATTGAGGAGCAGCCATGAAGATTTCCCAAGAAAAGAGAAACAGCATCATCCAGCTCATTCATAGTGGTCTCTTGGCCAAGAAAATTGCCAAACTGCGTCATGTGAATGCCATGACAGTTGTAAGACTAAGAAATGAAGTCCGTTAATCTATTCAAAAGCAAAGAGTTGTCCATCCAGGCAATATCGGAGTCACAAGTCAGCTTGTTACAAGGTCTATCAGTTCTGGTGTGATAAACACTGCAGTAGAGATGGCTTGTATGCTTCATAATAGTGAGATCACAGACGTCCATGCAAACACCTTGTGATTCACACTAAACAAGTCTAGAATAGTGGTGAAGAAATCTCAACTTCAATATAGCCATAAGAAGCGTCGGCTCAAGTTTGCAAAACAGTACAAAAAGTGGACAGTAGAAGATTGGAAACAGGTGATTTGGAGTGACAAGATGAAAGTGATTTAGAGCGATGAGAATAGGCTCTGATGGGTGTAAATGGGTCTGGAAGAATCAATGGCAAAAGGGGCTATGAGATAGTGAAGGAACTGTTAAGTTTGGTGCAGGAAGCCTGATGATATGAGGCTGTTTCACAGCCAAAGGTGTTGGATAATTGTTCAGGATTATAGTTGCAATGCTGAGCTATAGATGAGTATTCTACAAGATGAGTTACTTTGTATACTTGAGTACTATGGGTATGAAAAGGACAACATATTGATGCAGCAGGACAACGACCCAATGCATACCTAGAGATTGGAAAATAAATCATTCAATGACAATGAAGTAGATGTGCTGGATTAGCCCCCACATCTCCCAGACCTCAACACAATCGAACCCTTGTCAGGATGGGTAGAGTTGAAAAAGCTGTACACATAGCTAACTGAATCGAATAGTATTATTGATCACTATGGATAGTGAGATATGGAGCCTGAAAGTCATTTTGCTCATTAGTGTATGTGTTACAGGAATCACATGGATCATAAAGACAATAGATGGAATCTGACTTCCATAAGATAAGATCTAACACATAATAAGTCGACCATGACATAGTAATTGTAACAAAACATCCAAAATATGTTTAGCATCAAAAGTTGATTTAAACAACAGGCCTTAACAAAATGACATTTGCTAAAACTGCTTGATGACATTTTCTTTAAGATTACAAGTTTCTAGTTCCTGATTGGTAACTCAGTGTTCACAAGTAATATTACAACTATAATGGTGTGGGAAAGGGGAATGGAGTGGAGATATTGTGTGTGTTTTTCCTGCATTTGATCACATAAAGAATCCTTGTAGGAGATAGCCATTTGCCAAAAGAACACTGCTACTTGATGGTCTTGAATACATATTGTGTATTTGCATGAGTTAACATAAATTACCCACACAGCAATAATATGCAAGCAGGGTATGTCTAACTACTACTGAAGGGCAGCGTCACTATAGGCAATGAAGTCACCAAACATCTATTTTTGGATTAGGCAGTGGTTGTTCGTGCAGCTCATGTAAATTTCCACTCTTGTTTACATGGAACCACATTTTACTTAACATGATTTATTGTAATAGGTCCAATTAGCCTGTGTACTATGATGCCCAGTAGCAAATTACAATACTCTAATCACCTTTGCATCCCGGTACTTTAACTCTCGTATAGCGGAAACTTAGTATGGCTTCAGGTGAAGTGATTTACGTTCATTGTGCCATTTTGTTCTACTAAGGTCCAACAGTTGGGATAATTTTTGCATCAATTTCCTTCGGCCTCTCATAATCCTCTCTTGTCTGAACACGTTTTTTGAACATTGAACATTTCTTTTGTTACTCCACTTTCCTACCAAATCATGTATACTGAGTTTTGCTGACATGAAAAGATCCGAAACAAGGGTCACTTATTGTCCCATCCCCTGTATATGCACAATTTGTGTTTAATTTTTATCAATTTACTTCTAACAATTTGACATTTGATTTGGGTGAATAGCCAAGAAATGGCCACCGCAGCCTTCCAGATGGCAGAAGATTGCATCAGCCACAGAAAGATCACGTGACCTCAGGTTCAACCAGGTGGGCATCATTACAAATATTATCCCATCCCATGGTATAGCACAGCCAATCAGAAGTCTGAATAAAAGCAGAGGCAGGGAACACAGCAACTAATTTGGTGCAAGTCTGTATAGTGGGAGGACATCACACCTTAGCAATAGAGATAACAGGAGAAAGACAGAAAATCATGAATAAACATTACAGATTGTGTGTAACACACAGCATTGAAGTATGGTTACAACTGGTTTATCTATAGCCATATATGATGAGGTCACTTTGATATTATTATGGCTGTGTTTGAGTTAAAGAGCCTGAAATGTGTTGGGATACTAGGGGACCTTAGAGTGTTCTATACGACTTTACAGGACAATTGCAATACTTGCGGTTCCGAGCTAATCAAATTTTGGGGAAATGTTTGCTGAAGCTTTGAATTTCCAAAGATTTGATCATCTCCAAAACTTCAATAGGAAAGGAAAGACATCACTAGACCGATCCTACTTTACCTAGATACCTTCCCCACACACTTTGTATCAGCTAAATTTTATCTAACGTGTACAGACACCTACTTTGTAAAATGTAAAAGCAGGTGGAAATACAAATAATTCTGGTCTTATATTGTATACTGAGTTGGCAGCTATTCATTGCCACATAAACACAACATTCCCTTTTGATCTATAAGTACAAGACCATTGTGGAAGAGATACAGACCTTGTGAATGCTATCCTCTTATATATTTAGAATTGCACATATTCTATTTGTTGAGAATACTGTATATTACACTATTGCAGTTCCACTATGACTTTCTCAAGATGAATTTCTTTCTCTCAGATACTAGTGTCAAAAAGACTTTGTTAAAGTGTATTCTGGTATAGATGTGAGGAAAGGGAAAAGATCAAAGAGAATTCCAGCATCTATTTTAGGCGGAACACAATAAAGACTTTTCTGACAGTATGTATCACTAACAGGACAAGCCCACCAAATATCTAACGTAAAACCAATCTGTCTGCGACCCCTCAACAAAGATATAATTGGAAAGGATTATTTGAGTTAGTCACTCAGGTATAATGTGCTGCTTTTAAGAGTCAATAGCTGCCAACTTGAATTGGTTTACTTGCTTCATTTTTATGATATCTTCACCGGTAAGAGAAGCTGGCATTTATTCACAGCTACCAATCAGAACGGTTACATAACACAAAATGTAACATATACTTCACCTTGCATAAAGCTACGCAAACCACCCTATAGAATTGTTCTCACAGTTCATACATGGAAAACGTATATACAATAATGCAACGATTATCACACAAAAATTATTCTGACACACTGGGGGTATGAAATAGTATTTAATTTATATAGTGTTAATGAAATTCACTAAATTAGCTTCTTTCTGCTTTTATATTTTATGGTCATTTGTTATCTGTGCCATAATTAATACATTCCCCATCATCATTTGGACAAAGGGCCAACATACTTGCTGAAGAACCAAAGAGCCAACGTACTTGCTGAAGAGCCAACATACTTGGTAAGTGCCAAAGAGCTGACATGCTCAGTAAAGAGCAAACGTACTTGGTGAAGAACCAAAGAGCCATCATACTTGCAGAAGAGCCAACGTACTTGGTGAAGAGCTAACATACTTAGTGAAGAGCAAACGTACTTGGTGAAGGACCATAGAGAGTCACGAGGGTATCATAGTACTTGGGAATAGGGGCTCCTAAACTGCCCATCATTCAAGAGTTACTTCTGAAAGTGAAGAGGTCTGGACCGCCAACGTAGCCCAGACTCCTGATCAGCCCTAAGTCTAATACCTCCTCACCCCCATACCATGAGAGGGCCAGGACTGGAGTGGTAAATCCCACACAGAAAGAAAGACTGAGGGAAATCCAAACACAAACTCACAGCAATCACTCACAAAAATATAAACAAAATATGCTCAGGAGGAAATAAAGAAAAAGAAGGATATAATCAATCAACAAGAGCATTTCCACAACACACCAGATAACATACAGCAGTTCACCAGGAGCTGGATAACCATGCACATAGACCGGAATTGCAAAACCTATTATCTGGATGGAGAAGATTCCAAAATCTTTTAAATGGTGGAGGTGGCCGTGATAGGCCTCCAGAAACCTATGACCCTAGGAGCAATTCACAGGCCAGCAGAAATTAACTCCTGCTAGACCGATCATTAGTAAGCACACAATAGGTTGACACCCAGCTCTCAGTGAGAAACTCAAAAGCACCAGGTTTTGTGTCAGACTCTGCAGTGTGAACAGGGTTAGAAGACACCATGAAACATGGTGAGTTCAGATCTGAACATCGTGTGACATAGAGCCATCATACTTGGCAAAGAACCAAAGAGCCAACATACTTGGTGAAGAGCTGACATATTTTGTGAAGAACCAAAGAGTCAACATACTTGGTGAAGAGCCAATGTACTTGGTGAAGAGCCAAAGAGCCAATATACTTAGTGAAGAATAGAGATGAGCAGACCCATGGAGGTTCAGGTTTGATGGGTTCAGCTGGATATTAGATAAAATCTGTTCTGGACCTGGACTTGACCTGAACCTCAATGGAAGTCACTGATTGGGCAGTTTGGCTCCCTGCCCACATACAGCCAGCTATGAACAGAACATGGAGGATGGGGTTTTTTATTTTTTATTTTTGCAGACACTACATTTGATAATGTTGATTTTACCCTCAGAGTGAGCCTTTCAAAGGCCTCCTTCATGCATCTCTGTTTCCGGTACATGTGGTGTCAGTTTCCATACGCACCGGAGATATTAACACACGTAGACCCATTAAATTCAATGAGTTTGCGTACACATCCATATTTTAACACAGTTTAGGTGTCCATGTGGAGGACACGCATGTCCGTCTGCTCCACATGGCGACATGTGCATTTTCTGCAGGCAGTACAGGTGTCATACAGACCGCACATTGATGTGATCCGTGTGACACGTGCCAGAGAAAACACATCACTTAACAAAATAATAATTTTAATACTAACTTGTTTCCAGTATTGCTGTAACACTTGCTTCTGGGCCCGCTCATTATACTCATGAATAGTCATTGCACTGACTGCGGACCAAGAAGCAAGTGTGAGAGCAGCGCCGGAGACAGGTAAGTATATAAGTTCATGCAGTCCGTATGCTATCCTGATGTCACACTAAACATACTAACCTGCCCCATGGACAGTCACACACATGCGTTAAATGCACGGACATGTAAAAGAGGCCAAACACTACAATTGGCTCGCACCGGGCTGAGCACCAAGCGTACCCGAGCACAGCGATGCTCGCTTGAGTGGTTAGGATACGTAAAGCATCCAAACACCAAACTCAAACACTGATTTTTTTTTAGTCTGCGTTCGGTACGAATACCAAACTTTAAAGTATGCTTATCTCTAGTGAAGAACCAAAGCCTTCCATGTTGATTGGCAAATAACCAGAATGTAAATAGTATTAGGGCTTATAAAACACATATCTTTTCATGGTACCATATGAATAATATGTCTATCTGACCTATTATATTTTTTACACTGAGAAATGGTGGGGAGCACGTTATATAATGCATCAGTTGTTACTGATAAGATTCTACGTAGATAAAGAGGGAGGAGGGGGTGGAGCTCTGTCTCTAGCCCCTCCCCATGCATCTAGCTCCCCCTCTGCCTCTTTCTCCTTCCTCCTCCCATCATCGTAGAATCTCCTCAGTAAAAGCGGCCATCTTCTATCTCAGTAATGGGAAAGTCTTCACTGAATACAGATTTTACCTCAGAATTGAGAATTTTGATGACTTATCAATTCCAGCAGAGAAAAAAGCAAATTTGTTTGTTAAGATATATTTTAAAGTGGCTTTTTTCATGTGTACTATTGATTTATAAAATAAAAATTAATACGGCAATTACACTTTAAGTAAACCACTTGTGGTGATCCCACTCAGGGAACCTTTTCATTCCATACAGAGCAAGGAGAGAGATGTGCGGAGAGAGGTACCGTACAAAAAAAATAGTGAAGGATTTGCTGGCAACAGAGATACTGCACATTAATGAAGCAACAAGAACATCCAGTCACATTTTGGGTATGTTCACATAATGGTTTTTTTTTCAGGTGGGTTTCGCATTGGTTCACTACAAAAAAGTGCAAAAAAGCATTCAGGAAAAGGTCCAAAGAAACTTCATACTTATTTACATATAAAAAACACTTGCTGTATGAATGTTCAGGCTTTTGTGTGTCTTTTAACCCCTTCACAACTTTGGACATACCCCACAGATCATGGTTGCGAAGAAGTTCCCGACCTGGGATGTATGTGGTACGTCATGACTTGCATGCGCCACTGTGACTAAAGTCATGGTGATTGCATGAATTTGCCAGCGGTTTCTCATAGAACAGCCAGTCACAGCGATTCCAATGTTTCAGGCAATTAAATTGCCTGAAACACTGAGATTCAGCTGTGATTAGTGAAATAACAGCACCAATCATAGGATGGAGCCTAGCAATGGCGGTATCACCAGCATGATGACGAGCTCCAATCAGAGAACAAAGACGTGGTCTGAAGTCCCAGTGACTGCACTGCCTCATTCCCGCTTAGAGACTTGTGCAGAGCGGTCACTGTGTCATATACTGTAGTATAATTATCATCTACTAAAATATTTTTTACTGAATATAGTAAGGGTAAGTGTCAGTTGCGGCGCTCAGTACTTTTTGTTTTACTGACGTCCATGCAGAAAGTTTCTTTTTTATTCTACCAATTTTTTATATTCTTTTTACTTAATTTTTATCTTATTTTTTTCCAAATACTTTCTTCTATATTTTTTTATTTCCTCTATTCTAATAAATAAATAAAATTACACCACACACACACTTGAATAAAATTTGTCTATTTTACACACACACACTAAAATGTCCCGCTTGTCTGAGAGATGGTATTGAGTTGAGGAGGCACTGATAGTGAGGGAGAGGATCCTACTTTCCTTTATTCTTCCCACTCCTCTTCCTCCAGTGATATACAGATGCCCCAGGACACCAAATGGGCCATTACTGATCCCCAACCTATGACTAGCGACCCACTATGGACCGCAACCGCTGCAAATTATGAGCTACAGATTCCTGATTTTGTGGTCCAATCAGGAATCCAATTTGACATTGCAGGCCTCATAGTAATTAACTTTTCAAAGTTTTTTCCTCTGAGAATTTCATAATTCTCATGGTAGCCAAAACAAATTTGTACGCCCAACAATTTTTAGCTCAAAACCCCGCATCATCATTTTTTTTAACTGGACTCCCATTGACACAGTAGAACTGATGACGTTTTGGGGCCTTATTCTTCACATTTTCATACAGTTTATGAAGGGAAAGACACCAAGATCCAACCCCCTGAATGTCCCCCTGTCCAGGGAGTAAGTGGGAAAATTGTGCAGGATTTGGTGCATCCACTGTTGGAAAAGGGTTATCGTAGATAGTTTTTACACCAGAATCCCACTGTCCAAAACCCTCTTTACTAGAGCTACCACAGCTTGCAGTACTGTAAAAACCAGAGAGGCCTCCTTAAGTTGCTAATTGGATAGTTGCTCAGAAATGGTGAAAGCAGAGCCTCATGTAGTGACAACATGCTCTTGGTCAGGTACAAGGACAAGAGGAATGTCCTTTCCTTGACCACAATCCATGGTGATTTCAGCGCCGCCACTGCTGTACAGGGTAAAATAAAAACAGGGGGGAGCTGATCTCTCTGATCAAGTCCTCCAGCCCTACAGTGCCATGAGAAAACCTAAGGTGTGGTACAAGAAGCTGGCTATGCACATTGTACAGATGACACTATATAACGTTTTTGTGCTATCACGATGTACATGCCATACCAGCACCTTCCTCCAGTTCTAGGACGTAGTAATCAAGGCCCTAATGTAATGCAAGCCACTACTTATAGGTAGTACAGATGGAAGAGTAGTCAGTAAAACCAAGGTCTGGTAACAGGAGGACACGTATAGATACAGGGAGAATTCAGGCATAGTCAGGTCACGATCCGGGGTCAGTATTCCAGGAAGACACGTAATAACTTCAGGGAGAAAAGTGAGATGTAGTCAGATAACGGTCCGGAGTCAAAAGCCAAGAAGTCACAACAGAAACAGGGACCAGGCAAAGAGAAGTCAAGCAAAAGTCCGGGGACAGAAAACAGAGATCAGAACAAAGCAAAGACACAGGTTAGCAGCACAACTTCTAAACCAGAATGTACGACTGGCAAGGTTTGGGGCAGCATGCTCAGTAAAGGAACAGGGCAATTTCCAGAAAGATGAAACACCTGAGCACACACCTCCCAGAACCAGAATGGAATCCTGCACAGTCAATCAACCTGCCAGCTCAGCAGTCCAGAAAACATAGCAGAGCATCTCCTAGTGTAAGATGCTCTGCACAGAGGAATTGTGACACCTAGTATTTGAAAGCCAGAAATGAGCTATCCCCAGTACCTCTATAACTGAAGGTGCTCATGTTGTAACAGGGCAACATTTCCCATGTGTGGTCCCTCGAATGGCAAAGAAAAAAAGGTTGCAAAAAAAGGTGCAGAGTGTGTTACAGAAGGGGCAAAAGGAAGGACACCACTTGGCAATGTGGCACCCTCACTGAAAAACCTGACCTGTGTATAAAACATAGTTTCAGAATCTACCACACATCCATGGTCTACTAAATTCATATATGCCAACCTGACGCACTCTACACGACCTACATAAACAAACCTGATTTCCTCTACATAACTTACATACGCCACCCTGATGCACTCTACATTACTCACATATGCCAAACTGACACTCAAAACAACAAACATATGAGAACTTGATTAACTGTACACAACTTACATATGCCACCACATTATAAAACTCACATACCAGGAAAACCCTAGATTAATTGCAATATAGGGTCACGTGTTGGGGTTTTCCCTCTTTTTTGGCACCTCAAGGGGTCTCCAAACGCGACAAGACGCCTGCAGAAAATTCCATCAAAGTCTACTCAACAGTGTGTACAGACAGTAGTTTCCCACCACATCAGGAAAAATTGGACAACCAATTTTTGGGTCCACTGTCTCCTGCTGACCATCTGAAAATGAAAAATTGGGGACTAAAAACATTTGTGGAAAAAAATGTTTGTTTTTTTTTCATGTTCATGGCTCAACGTCATAAAATTCTGTCAAGCACCTAGAAGTTCAAAGTACTCACCACACATCTTGATAAATTCTTTGGGGGGGTCTAGTTTCCAAGATGGGGTCACTTGTGATGGGGTTCCACTGTTTAGGAACATCAGGGGCTCTCCAAATGTGACATGGAGTCCAACAACAATTCCAGCAAATTTTGGTTTTCAAAAAGTCAAATGACGCTCTTTCCCTTTCAAGACCTGCTGTGTGCCCAAACTGTAGTTTTCCACCACATAAAGGATAGTGTATTCAGGAGAAATTGCACAACAAATTTCGAGGTCCATTTGCTCCTGTTACTCTAGAGAACATGAAAAAAATGGGGTTAAAATAACATTTGTGGTAAAAATGAATTTTACAGCTCAATCTTACAAAATTCTGTGAAGCTCCAGGGAGTTCAAAGTGCCCACCAAATAGCCCAATAAATTAATAAATGAGTCTAGTTTCCAAAATTGGGTCACTTATGGAGGGGGTTTCCACTGTTTATGCATATAAGGGGCTATTCTAACGTGACGTTGAGTCCGCTAATGATTCCAGCCAATTTTCAAACTGTCAAATAGTGCTTCTTCCCTTCTGAGTCCTGCCGTGTGCCCATATAGTCATTTTCCCACCACATATGAGTTATAAGCGTATTCAGAAGAAATTGCACAATTGTTCTGTGCAATTCTCCTTTTACTATTGTGTAGATGCAAAATTTGGGGCTAAAGTAAAATTTTTGTGGGAAAAAGTAAAATGTTCATTTTTTCCTTCCACACTGCTTTAGTTTCTGTGAAGCGTTAATAAACTTGTTGGATGTGGCTTTTAGCAGTTTGAAGGATGCAATTTTTAGAATGGTGTCACTTTCAGGTATTTTCTGTAAAATAAGCTTTTTAAAGTCATTTCAAATGTGATGTCTGTAAAAAAAATGGTTTGGTAAATTTTGTTGGAAAAATGGGAAATGGCTGAAAATTTTTTAACCATTTTAATTTCCGAACAAAAATAATTGTTTCACAAATTGCGCTGAGTTAAGTAGACATGTGGGAAATGTTGTTTATTAACTATTTTGTGTGGCATAACTATGGTTTAAAAGGAATAAAAATTCAAATTATCAGAATTTTAGCCAAACTTTTCATTTTTTTTCCACAAAAAAAGTTTGCATTTTGTTAAAAAAAAAAAGCATTTTTTTAGCATGATAGTAGCCAAACCTAAAAAAAAAAAACAACCTACAGAAACCTGGTATCACTGTAGTTGTACTGACCTGAGGAATAAAGCCGCCTTATCACTTATACCGCGAGGTGAACGGCTTAAAAAAATCCATACCTTCAACTGCTGTTGATTGATTTATTTATTCTGCCTTACAAACATTGCAGTAAGGTATGGCTCATATTTATCATGCAATATATGCTGAACACTTACACAGGGGATTACGTGTAAATCTCTTAAATCATTCAGACAAAATTCCCAATGGAAAGTTCACTGTAATGAGACAGAGGCAGTGACTTTGAAGTCCCGTTTTGCCTGTGGTCAGGGAGTGACCATATTTTGGATGTCCACAAAAGTGTGGTCTTCAACTCTTATATTCAACTTTGAAAAGACAGCGAAACAGAGGTCAAAAAGAGTCCAGAGTAGACCCTGCTGCCTCATTATATTGAATGGATCCATTAAGGGTTTCACCTGAATTACATGTTTCGGAGCTGTACATGGAAACCCTGATGCTCACTATACAGCACAGGATAAACATGATCCAAAATGTTCTGTACCCCAAATTGTCATGAAATAGCATTCAATTCAACCCACAAAACACAAGTTCCCACTCAGATCCGTTATCTGTTATTGGAAATATAGGGGGTTTCCATGTTACTGGTAGCAGAAAGACTCTGGACAAGTGCTAGAGCTCTCCCAATCAAAAAAGAAATTAGCAAAATCTGCGCTCCCAAATCCAGATCTCCCCTCCCTTGTGAGCACCACAATGTGCCTAACCTACAGTTATCATTCACATGTTTGGCATTGTTGTAGTGAGTAGATCCCACTTCATTTATGAGGTGTGTTTCTCCAGAAGCACAAGCTGGGCACAACGTACGAGCGCCACAATGCACCGGGCACGACAAGGGCTTATTTACCATTTTTAATTCTGCAACTTTCACTACATTTGACTTCATGGGTGTTTTCCACAGCCTAAATCGTTACTACAAACTCCCGAAGGGGTGTAATTTCCAAACTTAGTTCACTTGAGATTTTTTTTTCTGTTTTGGCACTTAGAGAATCTGCAAATGGAATACACAAACTATTCTAGGAAAATCTGTGCTCCAAAAATCAAATGACGCTCCTTCCCTCCAGAGCCCTGCGATGTGGCCTAAGAGTACTGTACAGTCACATATGGGTTATTACCACGTTCAGGAGAAATTGTGTAACACATTGAGGGGTCTTTTTTACCTATATTCCTTGTGAAAATTTAACCCCTTCACCCCCGGACGATTTTCCGTTAAAGCTACCCTTATTCCGAGAGCCGTAACTTTTTTATTTTTCCGTCATATGAGAGCTTATTTTTTGTGGGACAAGTTTTACTTTTAAATAAAAACATAAGTTTTACCATATATTGTACTGGAAAACTGCAAAAGAAATTCCAAGTGCGGAAAAATTGCAAAAGAAGTGGGATTGCATGATTGTTTTTGGGATATTTTATTCACAGTGTTCACTACAGGTAAAACTGATGTGTCAGTATGACTCCTCAGGTCGGTACGAGTTTGTAGATGCCAAACAGGCTTACTTTTAAGGGGTTAAAAATTCAGAAGTTTGTCCTAAAAAGTGGCACACGTTTGCGCTATTTTCCGCAACCCATAGCGTTCCCATTTTTTGGGATTTATGGCTCAGTGATGGCTTATTTTTTGAGTCTCAAGCTGACGTTTTTAAGTGTACCATTTTTGAGCAGATGCTAGTTTTTGCTTGCCTATTATTGCATTTTGTGCAAAATTTGTGACGACCAAAAAACATAATTTTGGCATTTGGAATTTTTTTGCTGTTACGCCATTTACAGAATAATTGATTTTATATTTTGATCTGGCATTTGTGAAAGCAGTGATACCAAATATGTATATATTTTTTAACCATTTAATTTTCAATGGGTCAAATGGGCTGTGATTTGAACTTTTAGGTTCTATTTTTTTGAATTTTTTTTAACTTTTTTTATTTTACTATTTCCCCTAGGGAACTATAAGAATCAGCAGTCTGATCGCTTGTGCATTGGCTCACAGTGATCACGTCACAGCGTCGCTGATGGGGCCGGGTAAATGAAGATTATGGCGGCGGGGATTTAAATCATATGACTAAGGACTTTTTTGTTTTTATTCAAGTCCGAAACGCGTAAAGCTCCCCCGTTATAGATACATTCTTGGGTCTCCACTACATGTTGGTTTTTAACGTTTAAAATAAAGGCTACGATGTTTTTACTATAAGGAGTTTCTTTGCGCTGGATCCTCCCTTCAACTTCTTACCTCTACATGTGCAGAGAGCAGGGAGCCGTGCACACTGCTTAGCGCTGGCTCCCTGCTCTCCTAGCTATAGTACACATCGGGTTAATTAACCCGATGTGTACTGCAGCTACATGTGCAGAGAGCTGGGTGCCGCCACTGGCAGCGTGAGAGCGGCAGAGGCTGGTAACGAAGGTAAATATCGGGTAACCACCTTGGTTACCCGATGTTTACCCTGGTTACAGCCTGGTTACAACCTCCAGGTTGTTGCTGGATGTCACACACAGCAACATCGCTAGCAAGTCGTGCCTCATCAGCGATGTTGCTTAGTGTGACGTGGCCTTAAGGCCGGTATCACACGGGACGATCTAACGTGCATTCGCACAAGCGATCGTACCCACCCCCATCGTTTGTGCGTCACGGGCAATTAGTTGCCCGTGGCGCACAAAGTGGTTAGCCTCCCGTCACATGTACTTACCTCCCGGACGACGTCGCTGTGGGCGGCGAACATCCTCTTCCTGAAGGGGGAGGGACGTTCGGCACAACAGCGACGTCACACAGCGGCCGGCCAATAGAAGCGGAGGGGCGGAGCTGAGCGGGACATAACATCCCACACACCTCCTTCCTTCCGCATTGCCAGCGGGACGCAGGTAAGCTGTGTTCGTCGTTCCCGAGGTGTCACACGGAGCGATGTGTGCTGCCTCGGGAACGATGAACAACCGGAGCACAAAAGGAGGAATGACATTTTGAAAATGAACGACATGTCAACGAGCAACGATAGAAGGGAATTTTGTTTACTTACCGTAAATTCCTTTTCTTCTAGCTCCAATTGGGAGACCCAGACAATTGGGTGTATAGCTTCTGCCTCCGGAGGCCACACAAAGTATTACACTTAAAAGTGTAAGCCCCTCCCCTCTGCCTATACACCCCCCCGTGCATCACGGGCTCCTCAGTTTTGGTGCAAAAGCAGGAAGGAGGAAACATATAAATTGGTCTAAGGTATATTCAATCCGAAGGATGTTCGGAGAACTGAAAACCATGAACCCAGAACAGTTCAACATGAACAACATGTGTACACAAAAGAACAACAGCCCGAAGGGAACAGGGGCGGGTGCTGGGTCTCCCAATTGGAGCTAGAAGAAAAGGAATTTACGGTAAGTAAACAAAATTCCCTTCTTCTTTGTCGCTCCATTGGGAGACCCAGACAATTGGGACGTCCAAAAGCAGTCCCTGGGTGGGTAAAATAATACCTCGTAATAGAGCCGTAACACGGCCCCTTCCTACAGGTGGGCAACCGCCGCCTGAAGGACTCGCCTACCTAGGCTGGCATCTGCCGAAGCATAGGTATGCACCTGATAGTGTTTCGTGAAAATGTGCAGACTCGACCAGGTAGCCGCCTGACACACCTGCTGAGCCGTAGCCCGGTGCCGCAATGCCCAGGACGCACCCACGGCTCTGGTAGAATGGGCTTTCAGCTCTGACGGAACCGGAAGCCCAGAAGAACGGTAGGCTTCAAGAATTGGTTCCTTGATCCACCGAGCCAAGGTTGACTTGGAAGCCTGCGACCCTTTACGCTGGCCAGCGACAAGGACAAAGAGCGCATCCGAGCGGCGCAGGGGCGCCGTACAGGAAATGTAGAGTCTGAGTGCTCTCACAAGATCTAACAAGTGCAAATCCTTTTCACATTGGTGAACTGGATGAGGGCAAAAAGAAGGTAAGGAGATATCCTGATTGAGATGAAAAGGGGATACCACCTTAGGGAGAAAATCCGGAACCGGACGCAGAACCACCTTGTCCTGGTGAAACACCAGGGAGGGGGCCTTGCATGACAGTGCAGCTAGCTCAGACACTCTCCGAAGTGACGTGACTGCCACTAGGAAGACCACCTTCTGCGAGAGACGTGATAGAGAAATATCTCTCATTGGCTCGAAAGGTGGTTTCTGAAGAGCCGTTAGCACCCTGTTCAGATCCCAGGGTTCTAGTGGACGCTTGTAAGGAGGGACTATGTGGCAAACCCCCTGCAGGAACGTGCGTACCTGTGGAAGTCTGGCTAGACGCTTTTGAAAAAACACAGAGAGCGCCGATACTTGTCCCTTAAGAGAGCCGAGAGACAAACCCTTTTCCATTCCTGATTGAAGGAATGACAGAAAACTGGGCAAGGCAAATGGCCAGGGAGTAAAACCATGATCAGAGCACCAGGATAAGAAGATCCTCCACGTCCTGTGGTAGATCTTATATATAAGAATAAGGCTGCACATCAAACTTAGATAATGGTATAATGCCTCAAGCATATGGAAAAATATTGGAATATACAATGAAAAATGCTACTTGCTAATTTGAACATGTGAATAATGAATTGCATACCTGCTATGAATATTAGGAAAAAGGAGATATTTAGCAATCGCATTGATCAATGTAACTGAGCCCCAAAGCCTCGTCAAGGCATATCTCTATATTGGGGTCCCTAGCTCTGTGACCCTAACTGTGTGTCATCTCATTGCAATTAAAAACTGCTATGGGTGGAGAGGGGTAACTAAGGACTTTCTTATATAGGAGATGGAAAAAACATGGCCGAAAGGGGCGGAGCTGTGTTCACATTCAGAAAAAAAACTACATATAACTGAATAGGATAACTGAAGTGAGCACTAATATATATATATATGAGTGCAAGCCAAAAATACATACTATATATAAGAATAAGGCTGCACATCAAACTTAGATAATGGTATAATGCCTCAAGCATATGGAAAAATATTGGAATATACAATGAAAAATGCTACTTGCTAATTTGAACATGTGAATAATGAATTGCATACCTGCTATGAATATTAGGAAAAAGGAGATATTTAGCAATCGCATTGATCAATGTAACTGAGCCCCAAAGCCTCGTCAAGGCATATCTCTATATTGGGGTCCCTAGCTCTGTGACCCTAACTGTGTGTCATCTCATTGCAATTAAAAACTGCTATGGGTGGAGAGGGGTAACTAAGGACTTTCTTATATAGGAGATGGAAAAAACATGGCCGAAAGGGGCGGAGCTGTGTTCACATTCAGAAAAAAAACTACATATAACTGAATAGGATAACTGAAGTGAGCACTAATATATATATATATGAGTGCAAGCCAAAAATACATACTATATATAAGAATAAGGCTGCACATCAAACTTAGATAATGGTATAATGCCTCAAGCATATGGAAAAATATTGGAATATACAATGAAAAATGCTACTTGCTAATTTGAACATGTGAATAATGAATTGCATACCTGCTATGAATATTAGGAAAAAGGAGATATTTAGCAATCGCATTGATCAATGTAACTGAGCCCCAAAGCCTCGTCAAGGCATATCTCTATATTGGGGTCCCTAGCTCTGTGACCCTAACTGTGTGTCATCTCATTGCAATTAAAAACTGCTATGGGTGGAGAGGGGTAACTAAGGACTTTCTTACATAGGAGATGGAAAAAACATGGCCGAAAGGGGCGGAGCTGTGTTCACATTCAGAAAAAAAACTACATATAACTGAATAGGATAACTGAAGTGAGCACTAATATATATATATATGAGTGCAAGCCAAAAATACATACTATATATAAGAATAAGGCTGCACATCAAACTTAGATAATGGTATAATGCCTCAAGCATATGGAAAAATATTGGAATATACAATGAAAAATGCTACTTGCTAATTTGAACATGTGAATAATGAATTGCATACCTGCTATGAATATTAGGAAAAAGGAGATATTTAGCAATCGCATTGATCAATGTAACTGAGCCCCAAAGCCTCGTCAAGGCATATCTCTATATTGGGGTCCCTAGCTCTGTGACCCTAACTGTGTGTCATCTCATTGCAATTAAAAACTGCTATGGGTGGAGAGGGGTAACTAAGGACTTTCTTATATAGGAGATGGAAAAAACATGGCCGAAAGGGGCGGAGCTGTGTTCACATTCAGAAAAAAAACTACATATAACTGAATAGGATAACTGAAGTGAGCACTAATATATATATATATGAGTGCAAGCCAAAAATACATACTATATATAAGAATAAGGCTGCACATCAAACTTAGATAATGGTATAATGCCTCAAGCATATGGAAAAATATTGGAATATACAATGAAAAATGCTACTTGCTAATTTGAACATGTGAATAATGAATTGCATACCTGCTATGAATATTAGGAAAAAGGAGATATTTAGCAATCGCATTGATCAATGTAACTGAGCCCCAAAGCCTCGTCAAGGCATATCTCTATATTGGGGTCCCTAGCTCTGTGACCCTAACTGTGTGTCATCTCATTGCAATTAAAAACTGCTATGGGTGGAGAGGGGTAACTAAGGACTTTCTTATATAGGAGATGGAAAAAACATGGCCGAAAGGGGCGGAGCTGTGTTCACATTCAGAAAAAAAACTACATATAACTGAATAGGATAACTGAAGTGAGCACTAATATATATATATATGAGTGCAAGCCAAAAATACATACTATATATAAGAATAAGGCTGCACATCAAACTTAGATAATGGTATAATGCCTCAAGCATATGGAAAAATATTGGAATATACAATGAAAAATGCTACTTGCTAATTTGAACATGTGAATAATGAATTGCATACCTGCTATGAATATTAGGAAAAAGGAGATATTTAGCAATCGCATTGATCAATGTAACTGAGCCCCAAAGCCTCGTCAAGGCATATCTCTATATTGGGGTCCCTAGCTCTGTGACCCTAACTGTGTGTCATCTCATTGCAATTAAAAACTGCTATGGGTGGAGAGGGGTAACTAAGGACTTTCTTATATAGGAGATGGAAAAAACATGGCCGAAAGGGGCGGAGCTGTGTTCACATTCAGAAAAAAAACTACATATAACTGAATAGGATAACTGAAGTGAGCACTAATATATATATATATGAGTGCAAGCCAAAAATACATACTATATATAAGAATAAGGCTGCACATCAAACTTAGATAATGGTATAATGCCTCAAGCATATGGAAAAATATTGGAATATACAATGAAAAATGCTACTTGCTAATTTGAACATGTGAATAATGAATTGCATACCTGCTATGAATATTAGGAAAAAGGAGATATTTAGCAATCGCATTGATCAATGTAACTGAGCCCCAAAGCCTCGTCAAGGCATATCTCTATATTGGGGTCCCTAGCTCTGTGACCCTAACTGTGTGTCATCTCATTGCAATTAAAAACTGCTATGGGTGGAGAGGGGTAACTAAGGACTTTCTTATATAGGAGATGGAAAAAACATGGCCGAAAGGGGCGGAGCTGTGTTCACATTCAGAAAAAAAACTACATATAACTGAATAGGATAACTGAAGTGAGCACTAATATATATATATATGAGTGCAAGCCAAAAATACATACTATATATAAGAATAAGGCTGCACATCAAACTTAGATAATGGTATAATGCCTCAAGCATATGGAAAAATATTGGAATATACAATGAAAAATGCTACTTGCTAATTTGAACATGTGAATAATGAATTGCATACCTGCTATGAATATTAGGAAAAAGGAGATATTTAGCAATCGCATTGATCAATGTAACTGAGCCCCAAAGCCTCGTCAAGGCATATCTCTATATTGGGGTCCCTAGCTCTGTGACCCTAACTGTGTGTCATCTCATTGCAATTAAAAACTGCTATGGGTGGAGAGGGGTAACTAAGGACTTTCTTATATAGGAGATGGAAAAAACATGGCCGAAAGGGGCGGAGCTGTGTTCACATTCAGAAAAAAAACTACATATAACTGAATAGGATAACTGAAGTGAGCACTAATATATATATATATGAGTGCAAGCCAAAAATACATACTATATATAAGAATAAGGCTGCACATCAAACTTAGATAATGGTATAATGCCTCAAGCATATGGAAAAATATTGGAATATACAATGAAAAATGCTACTTGCTAATTTGAACATGTGAATAATGAATTGCATACCTGCTATGAATATTAGGAAAAAGGAGATATTTAGCAATCGCATTGATCAATGTAACTGAGCCCCAAAGCCTCGTCAAGGCATATCTCTATATTGGGGTCCCTAGCTCTGTGACCCTAACTGTGTGTCATCTCATTGCAATTAAAAACTGCTATGGGTGGAGAGGGGTAACTAAGGACTTTCTTATATAGGAGATGGAAAAAACATGGCCGAAAGGGGCGGAGCTGTGTTCACATTCAAAAAAAAAAACTACATATAACTGAATAGGATAACTGAAGTGAGCACTAATATATATATATATATATGAGTGCAAGCCAAAAATACATACTATATATAAGAATAAGGCTGCACATCAAACTTAGATAATGGTATAATGCCTCAAGCATATGGAAAAATATTGGAATATACAATGAAAAATGCTACTTGCTAATTTGAACATGTGAATAATGAATTGCATACCTGCTATGAATATTAGGAAAAAGGAGATATTTAGCAATCGCATTGATCAATGTAACTGAGCCCCAAAGCCTCGTCAAGGCATATCTCTATATTGGGGTCCCTAGCTCTGTGACCCTAACTGTGTGTCATCTCATTGCAATTAAAAACTGCTATGGGTGGAGAGGGGTAACTAAGGACTTTCTTATATAGGAGATGGAAAAAACATGGCCGAAAGGGGCGGAGCTGTGTTCACATTCAGAAAAAAAAACTACATATAACTGAATAGGATAACTGAAGTGAGCACTAATATATATATATATGAGTGCAAGCCAAAAATACATACTATATTTAAGAATAAGGCTGCACATCAAACTTAGATAATGGTATAATGCCTCAAGCATATGGAAAAATATTGGAATATACAATGAAAAATGCTACTTGCTAATTTGAACATGTGAATAATGAATTGCATACCTGCTATGAATATTAGGAAAAAGGAGATATTTAGCAATCGCATTGATCAATGTAACTGAGCCCCAAAGCCTCGTCAAGGCATATCTCTATATTGGGGTCCCTAGCTCTGTGACCCCAACTGTGTGTCATCTCATTGCAATTAAAAACTGCTATGGGTGGAGAGGGGTAACTAAGGACTTTCTTATATAGGAGATGGAAAAAACATGGCCGAAAGGGGCGGAGCTGTGTTCACATTCAGAAAAAAAACTACATATAACTGAATAGGATAACTGAAGTGAGCACTAATATATATATATATGAGTGCAAGCCAAAAATACATACTATATATAAGAATAAGGCTGCACATCAGCCTTGACGAGGCTTTGGGGCTCAGTTACATTGATCAATGCGATTGCTAAATATCTCCTTTTTCCTAATATTCATAGCAGGTATGCAATTCATTATTCACATGTTCAAATTAGCAAGTAGCATTTTTCATTGTATATTCCAATATTTTTCCATATGCTTGAGGCATTATACCATTATCTAAGTTTGATGTGCAGCCTTATTCTTATATATAGTATGTATTTTTGGCTTGCACTCATATATATATATATATATATATATATATATATATATATATATATATATATATATATATTAGTGCTCACTTCAGTTATCCTATTCAGTTATATGTAGTTTTTTTTTTTTCTGAATGTGAACACAGCTCCGCCCCTTTCGGCCATGTTTTTTCCATCTCCTATATAAGAAAGTCCTTAGTTACCCCTCTCCACCCATAGCAGTTTTTAATTGCAATGAGATGACACACAGTTAGGGTCACAGAGCTAGGGACCCCAATATAGAGATATGCCTTGACGAGGCTTTGGGGCTCAGTTACATTGATCAATGCGATTGCTAAATATCTCCTTTTTCCTAATATTCATAGCAGGTATGCAATTCATTATTCACATGTTCAAATTAGCAAGTAGCATTTTTCATTGTATATTCCAATATTTTTCCATATGCTTGAGGCATTATACCATTATCTAAGTTTGATGTGCAGCCTTATTCTTATATATAGTATGTATTTTTGGCTTGCACTCATATATATATATATTAGTGCTCACTTCAGTTATCCTATTCAGTTATATGTAGTTTTTTTTTCTGAATGTGAACACAGCTCCGCCCCTTTCGGCCATGTTTTTTCCATCTCCTATATAAGAAAGTCCTTAGTTACCCCTCTCCACCCATAGCAGTTTTTAATTGCAATGAGATGACACACAGTTAGGGTCACAGAGCTAGGGACCCCAATATAGAGATATGCCTTGACGAGGCTTTGGGGCTCAGTTACATTGATCAATGCGATTGCTAAATATCTCCTTTTTCCTAATATTCATAGCAGGTATGCAATTCATTATTCACATGTTCAAATTAGCAAGTAGCATTTTTCATTGTATATTCCAATATTTTTCCATATGCTTGAGGCATTATACCATTATCTAAGTTTGATGTGCAGCCTTATTCTTATATATAGTATGTATTTTTGGCTTGCACTCATATATATATATATTAGTGCTCACTTCAGTTATCCTATTCAGTTATATGTAGTTTTTTTTCTGAATGTGAACACAGCTCCGCCCCTTTCGGCCATGTTTTTTCCATCTCCTATATAAGAAAGTCCTTAGTTACCCCTCTCCACCCATAGCAGTTTTTAATTGCAATGAGATGACACACAGTTAGGGTCACAGAGCTAGGGACCCCAATATAGAGATATGCCTTGACGAGGCTTTGGGGCTCAGTTACATTGATCAATGCGATTGCTAAATATCTCCTTTTTCCTAATATTCATAGCAGGTATGCAATTCATTATTCACATGTTCAAATTAGCAAGTAGCATTTTTCATTGTATATTCCAATATTTTTCCATATGCTTGAGGCATTATACCATTATCTAAGTTTGATGTGCAGCCTTATTCTTATATATAGTATGTATTTTTGGCTTGCACTCATATATATATATATTAGTGCTCACTTCAGTTATCCTATTCAGTTATATGTAGTTTTTTTTCTGAATGTGAACACAGCTCCGCCCCTTTCGGCCATGTTTTTCCCATCTCCTATATAAGAAAGTCCTTAGTTACCCCTCTCCACCCATAGCAGTTTTTAATTGCAATGAGATGACACACAGTTAGGGTCACAGAGCTAGGGACCCCAATATAGAGATATGCCTTGACGAGGCTTTGGGGCTCAGTTACATTGATCAATGCGATTGCTAAATATCTCCTTTTTCCTAATATTCATAGCAGGTATGCAATTCATTATTCACATGTTCAAATTAGCAAGTAGCATTTTTCATTGTATATTCCAATATTTTTCCATATGCTTGAGGCATTATACCATTATCTAAGTTTGATGTGCAGCCTTATTCTTATATATAGTATGTATTTTTGGCTTGCACTCATATATATATATATTAGTGCTCACTTCAGTTATCCTATTCAGTTATATGTAGTTTTTTTTCTGAATGTGAACACAGCTCCGCCCCTTTCGGCCATGTTTTTTCCATCTCCTATATAAGAAAGTCCTTAGTTACCCCTCTCCACCCATAGCAGTTTTTAATTGCAATGAGATGACACACAGTTAGGGTCACAGAGCTAGGGACCCCAATATAGAGATATGCCTTGACGAGGCTTTGGGGCTCAGTTACATTGATCAATGCGATTGCTAAATATCTCCTTTTTCCTAATATTCATAGCAGGTATGCAATTCATTATTCACATGTTCAAATTAGCAAGTAGCATTTTTCATTGTATATTCCAATATTTTTCCATATGCTTGAGGCATTATACCATTATCTAAGTTTGATGTGCAGCCTTATTCTTATATATAGTATGTATTTTTGGCTTGCACTCATATATATATATATTAGTGCTCACTTCAGTTATCCTATTCAGTTATATGTAGTTTTTTTTCTGAATGTGAACACAGCTCCGCCCCTTTCGGCCATGTTTTTTCCATCTCCTATATAAGAAAGTCCTTAGTTACCCCTCTCCACCCATAGCAGTTTTTAATTGCAATGAGATGACACACAGTTAGGGTCACAGAGCTAGGGACCCCAATATAGAGATATGCCTTGACGAGGCTTTGGGGCTCAGTTACATTGATCAATGCGATTGCTAAATATCTCCTTTTTCCTAATATTCATAGCAGGTATGCAATTCATTATTCACATGTTCAAATTAGCAAGTAGCATTTTTCATTGTATATTCCAATATTTTTCCATATGCTTGAGGCATTATACCATTATCTAAGTTTGATGTGCAGCCTTATTCTTATATATAGTATGTATTTTTGGCTTGCACTCATATATATATATATTAGTGCTCACTTCAGTTATCCTATTCAGTTATCTGTGGTAGATCTTGGCTGAAGTTGGTTTCCTGGCCTGTCTCATAGTGGCAATGACCTCTTGAGATAACCCTGAAGCCGCTAGGATCCAGGACTCAATGGCCACACAGTCAGGTTGAGGGCCGCAGAATTCAGATGGAAAAATGGCCCTTGGGACAGCAAGTCTGGTCGGTCTGGTAGTGCCCACAGTTGGCCCACCGTGAGATGCCACAGATCCGGGTACCACGACCTCCTCGGCCAGTCTGGAGCGACGAGGATAGCGCGGCGGCAGTCGGACCTGATCTTGCGTAACACTCTGGGCAGCATTGCCAGAGGAGGAAACACATAAGGTAGTCGAAACTGCGACCAATCCTGAAATAATGCATCCGCCGCCAGAGCTCTGTGATCTTGAGACCGTGCCATGAATGCCGGGACTTTGTTGTTGTGCCGAGACGCCATGAGATCGACGTCCGGCGTTCCCCAGCGGCAACAGATCTCTTGAAACACGTCCGGGTGAAGAGACCATTCCCCTGCGTCCATGCCCTGGCGACTGAGAAAGTCTGCTTCCCAGTTTTCTACGCCCGGGATGTGAACTGCGGAGATGGTGGAGGCTGTGGCTTCCACCCACAGCAGAATCCGCCGAACTTCCTGGAAGGCTTGCCGACTGCGTGTGCCGCCTTGGTGATTGATATATGCCACCGCCGTGGCGTTGTCCGACTGAATTCGGATCTGCCTGCCTTCCAGCCACGGCTGGAACGCCTTTAGGGCTAGATACACTGCCCTTATCTCCAGAACATTGATCTGAAGAGAGGACTCTGGCTGAGTCCAGGTACCCTGGGCCCTGTGGTGGAGAAAGACCGCTCCCCACCCTGACAGACTCGCGTCCGTCGTGACCACAGCCCAGGATGGGGGCAGGAATGATTTCCCCTTCGACAGAGAAGTGGGAAGAAGCCACCACTGAAGGGAGGCCTTGGCTGCCCGCGAGAGGGAGACGTTCCTGTCGAGGGACATCGACTTTCTGTCCCATTTGCGGAGAATGTCCCATTGAAGTGGACGCAGATGAAACTGCGCAAAAGGAACTGCCTCCATTGCTGCCACCATCTTCCCTAGGAAGTGCATGAGGCGCCTCAAGGGGTGCGACTGGGCTCGAAGGAGAGATTGCACCCCTGTCTGTAGTGAACGCTGTTTGTCCAGCGGAAGCTTCACTATCGCTGAGAGAGTATGAAACTCCATGCCGAGATATGTCAGTGATTGGGCCGGTGACAATTTTGACTTTGGGAAATTGATGATCCACCCGAATCTCTGGAGAGTCTCCAGAGCAATGTTCAGGCTGTGTTGGCATGCCGCCCGAGAGGGGGCCTTGACAAGCAGATCGTCTAAGTAAGGGATCACCGAGTGTCCCTGAGAGTGTAGGACTGCTACCACTGTTGCCATGACCTTGGTGAAGACCCGTGGGGCTGTCGCCAGGCCGAAAGGCAGTGCCACGAACTGAAGGTGTTCGTCCCCGATGGCGAAGCGCAGGAAGCGCTGATGCTCTGGTGCAATCGGCACGTGGAGATAAGCATCTCTGATGTCGATTGATGCTAGGAAGTCTCCTTGGGACATTGAGGCGATGACGGAGCGGAGAGATTCCATCCGGAACCGCCTGGTTTTCACGTGTCTGTTGAGCAGTTTTAGGTCCAGAACGGGACGGAAAGATCCGTCCTTTTTTGGCACCACAAACAAGTTGGAGTGAAAACCGTGACCCCATTGCTGAAGGGGGACAGGGATCACCACTCCTTCTGCCTTCAGAGTGCTCACCGCCTGAAGAAGAGCATCGGCTCGCTCGGGAGGCGGAGATGTTCTGAAGAAACGAGTCGGGGGACGAGAGCTGAACTCTATCCTGTAACCGTGAGACAGAATGTCTCTCACCCATCGGTCTTGGACATGTGGCAACCAGGCGTCGCAAAAGCGGGAGAGCCTGCCACCGACCGAGGATGCGGTTTGGTGAGGCCGAAAGTCATGAGGAGGCCGCTTTAGGAGCGGTTCCTCCGGCGGTCTTCTTATGACGTGACTTAGACCGCCATGAATCGGAGTTCCTCTGGCTCTTCTGTGGCCTGTTGGATGAGGAGAATTGAGATCTGGCTGAGGGCCGAAAGGACCGAAACCTCGATTGTACCTTCCTTTGTGGAGGTCTGTTTGGTTTGGACTGGGGTAAGGACGAGTCCTTTCCCTTGGATTGTTTAATGATTTCATCCAGTCGCTCGCCAAACAGGCGGTCGCCAGAAAATGGCAACCCGGTTAAGAACTTTTTGGAAGCAGCGTCTGCCTTCCATTCACGTAGCCACATGGCCCTGTGGACTGCCACCGAATTGGCGGATGCTACCGCCGTACGGCTCGCAGAGTCCAGGACAGCATTCATGGCGTAGGACGCAAACGCCGACGCCTGAGAGGTTAAGGACACTACTTGCGGAGTAGAGGCACGTGTGACTGCATTAATCTCAGACTGACAAGCTGAGATAGCTTGGAGTGCCCATACGGCTGCGAATGCCGGAGCAAAGGACGCGCCAATAGCTTCATAGATGGATTTCATCAGGAGCTCTATCTGCCTGTCAGTGGCATCCTTGAGTGATGCACCATCTGCCACTGCAACTATGGATCTAGCCGCCAGTCTAGAGCCTGGAGGATCCACCTTGGGACACTGAGCCCAACCCTTGACTACGTCAGGGGGGAAGGGATAACGAGTGTCATTAAGGCGCTTAGTAAAGCGCTTATCTGGAAAGGCTCGGTGTTTCTGGACTGTATCCCTGAAGTCGGAGTGATCAAGAAACCCACTCCGTGGACGTTTGGGGAACCTAAAATGGAATTTCTCCTGTTGAGAAGCTGACTCCTCAATCGGAGGAGCTGGAGGAGAAAGATCCAACACCTGATTGATGGACGCTATAAGGTCGTTTACTATGGCGTCCCCTTCAGGTGTATCAAGGTTGAGAGCGGTGTCAGGATCAGAGCCCTGATCTGCCCCCTCCGCTTCATCCTCCAGAGAGTCCTCATGCTGAGACCCTGAGCAGTGTGATGAAGTCGAGGGAATTTCCCAGCGAGCCCGCTTAATCGGTCTGGGACTGCGGTCCGTGTCAGAGTCCTCACCGTGGGACCTATGAGTCGCCCCAGGAGCACTTTGCTGCTCCAACCGAGGGGGGCCTGGGGTCAATGATTCAACTGTGCCCGGGGCCAGTGTTACCGGTCTGGACTGCAAAGCTTCTAGTATTTTAGCAGACCATTTATCCATAGACTCAGACAGTTTGTCAGCGAATACTGCAAACTCTGTCCCTGTCACCTGGACAGTGGCAGCAGGTGGTTCCACCTGGGCCGGGGGTTCCACCAGTGGCAGAGGCTCCGGCTGAGTGAGTGTCACAGGGGCCGAACATTGCACACAATGAGGGTAGGTGGAACCTGCAGGTAGCATAGCCGCACATGAGGTACAGGTTGCAAAGTAAGCCTGTGCCTTGGCACCCTTGCTTTTTGCGGACGACATGCTGTTGTCTCCTCTTAGAGCAATCAGTGAGGGTATATAGCCAAAAGCAAATAGTGCAGCCGTATAGAGTAAATGTATACAAAATAAGTATATAAATATACACTTCGGCACCCAGGGGGCCAGCACCTAGTAACAGGTGCGGCTTACCGACCGCCTGCAGCGGTTGTGTGACCACCAGATTCCCTGCCCGGGCCTCCCAGAGCTGTGGAGCTCGGTGTTGTCTCCCCTCTGAAATTCTCCAGCGTCTGAAGTGCTGACAGGAATGGCTGCCAGTGTTCTGAGAGGAGGAGGGAGCCGTGGGCGTGCCTCAGAAAGTGCGGGAATCTGGTGCCCCACGGTGCTCAGTGAGGGGGGAGGAGGATACAAAGTATGCTCCAGCCCTCAGCGCTGACGTCCAGTGCAGCGTCCCGCCCTTACCCCTGACTGGCAGGCCCGGGGGCGGGAGTATGCGGTACTAGGCCGCAAAAGCCGGGGACTATAGTTATAAGCGCGGCCGGCAAACAAGCGCGGTCAGCGCGGTAGTCCCGGCGCACTAACACACCCAGCAGCTGCTGCAGCGTCCATAACACAGGCGCTCTATGCGCCGTCCCCAAGGGGACACAGAGTACCTCAGAGTAGCAGGGCCTTGTCCCTGATGATACCCGGCTCCTGTCCAGCAGATTCCCCCAGGGGCTGTGGAGGGAGCACGGTCCCAGTGCATGGTGACCGGTTAGGATCCCACTTCACCCAGAGCCCCTAAGGGATGGGGAAGGAAAACAGCATGTGGGCTCCAGCCTCTGTACCCGCAATGGGTACCTCAACCTTAACAGCACCGCTGACCAGAGTGGGGTGAGAAGGGAGCATGCCGGGGGCCCTGTTATGGGCCCTCTTTTCTTCCATCCGATATAGTCAGCAGCTGCTGCTGACTAAATTGTGGAACTATGCGTGCATGTGTGCCTCCTTCGCACAAAGCATAAAAACTGAGGAGCCCGTGATGCACGGGGGGGTGTATAGGCAGAGGGGAGGGGCTTACACTTTTAAGTGTAATACTTTGTGTGGCCTCCGGAGGCAGAAGCTATACACCCAATTGTCTGGGTCTCCCAATGGAGCGACAAAGAAAGGTATTTTTGCTCGTTCAGTCGTTCGGAGGTGTCACACGGTACGATATGTCTCACGTTGCCGGATGTGCATCACGAAATCCGTGACCCCGACGACATATCGCCCGATATATCGTACCGTGTGACGCCGGCATTAGGGTCATTTGACCCTCTTTCGGGACTTCAGGGGGAGCTTGAAATTTCTGGGACTTCTAGTGTTAAAAGGAAATCTGTCAGCAGGTTTTTACATAATACAAGGTGGCCATAAAATAACCTAAGGTGTTTGGAGCCGTGTGCAGACTGACCCAATGGACAAAATTGGCTGAAAATTGGTATGTATGCTATTCAAGTCATGGGGAAATGGAAGGCATCTTTAAAATATTTTTATACCAAAATTTCCCACCAGGTGAAAAAGTGGCGTTGTACAGTAACCGAGCGGCCCAAAACCGTGTGCCAATAATTGAAGATGTCACAATTGTTCCACAGACTAGCATAACTGTTTAATATGGCCGCCATCATGCATGGTGATTATGTTCATCCTATGCAGAACATGCTCGACTCTTGCATGTAACATGTCCGGTGAGATGCTGCGCACTTCCAAAATAAAGCGGTCTTTGAGGTCAGCCAGGGTGTCAACATTTCCCTGATAAACACGCTCTTTCAAGTGTCCCCACAACCAGAAATCACAAGGATTGAGATCGGGCAAATGCGGTGGCCATGCGTTAGTGAAGGAGCGCTCCGAATCCTGTCATCAGGAAAATGTGCACGCAGAATGTTCTTCACACAATTTGCAATGTGAGGAAGTGCTTTATCATGCATGAAGGTGGTTGTCTGAAGACATCGCCGATGTTGGAGTTGCAGAACGACCACTGTTTCCAGCATTGTCTGATACCTCGCTGTTGTCACGGAACAGGTAGCAACCCGAGTTGGCCTCATTTCTTCGTAAAAGAACAGTCCGAGGTGAAGTCACACCAAATGGTTACCTTTGGCGAATGCAGCGGAACCCCCTCGACGGCATGCGGATTTTTAGTAGCCCATATGCGACAGTTTTCTGTGTTCACCGTTCCATTCTGTTAACAATGCGCTTCGTTGCACCACAGAACATTCCATGGTCAATTGCCATCCACTTCCACACTTGCCAGAAATATGAATGCAAATGTCATGCAAGTATCATTGTCACGAGGAAGAAGTTGTTGATGATGGCTAAATTTATACGGGTATGCTCACAAGACCTTTCAGAGAACTTTCCACACTGCTGTACGGGAGCCCCAATTGCCTAAAAAAAAACTGTGTGCACTACTGTTCCTGGCAGGGTTGTCCGTGCCCTGTTCAACAACGGCAGTGGCAATGTCCTCCACAACCTCTCTGCTTACCGGTCGTCGCCTGCACCTTGGCTGAACACTCAGTAACCCTGTTGCCTCAAAACGTGTCATCATCTGTCTCAGCAAATTGACAGCCATTGGACCACTACATGTGTGAAGGTTTTTCAATCAACGAAAGGCTCTCAGTACAGCTGCAGCATTCCTGGAATTCTCATAAAGAACCGCACTAACAGCGCACGATGCAGCAAAGAGAAAGGCATCTTGCAGACTGAGTTGCAAGGCTCGCTCACTGTACAGCGCCACTTTTTTACCCAGTGGGGAGTCTTGGTATAAAAAATTATATAAAATGCCTTCCATTTCCCCATGCCTTAACACTAGAAGTCCCAGAAATTTCGAGCTCCATAGGGTTCCAATGGTAGAAATGTTAAATGACCCCTCTCTGGGACTTTTAGTGTTAAATAGCATACATACCAATTTTCAGCCAATTCTGTCCACTGGGTCAGGCTGCACACGGCTCCAAACACCTTAGGTTATTTTATGGCCACCTTGTATAAGAACACCAGGAAGTAGGGGCTGAGGGCCTGATTCTAGCGATGTATCACTTTCTAGGCTGTGTATTTTCGTTTTAATAAATTTAGTGATTTATCACACTAGAGAATTAGAGTCTGTGCATACTAGTGTAACCTCCACTGATTAGCAGCTGTCAATATACAGTGCATTAAAAAATCTGCCAATCAGTGGTGTGTACAGGGCAATAAGAGCTCAGCATTCAGAGTTCTTCTAGATCTGTAGCACACAAAACTGTGGTTCGGTCACAACTTTTGCAACCAGTAATACATCGCTGGAATCAGGGTGTCTCCACAGGTCTCATAACTGCAGGGTGTGTGTGTGTGTGTGTGTGTGTATATGTATATTATATATATATTATATATATATATATATATATATATACACACACATATACACACACACCTAGATATAGATATATATAGATAGATATATACTGTATGTATATCTCTATCTACATACATACCCGTACCCCCACACACACACTCATATTACACACAGGGTTTGGAGAGATATGTTGCGGTTTCAGAATGTGATATGATTATATTTTAATGTTTATTTTTTGCTCAAGAATAAGTGTGGCTTGTTGGTCATGGAAAAAAAAAATAAGACTTTCCCTGAAAAAAGCCCTAGCCCATCTTTTCAAGCAAAAAATAATAGAAGCCCCTGTATTATTTTCGGAGAAACACGGTAATTGTCAAAATAGTTGAAGGACTGTAAATTAGGCTAGACATGCATAATACAAATCGATTTGGGACCACTGACAGTCGTCAAATTAACAATTAATTTAATGCATAGAATAGTAACAATTTGTCAGCAACATACATGAGACAGACAGACAAGTTTTCTTTAGTACTGCAGTCAAAGACTCGTATTCGGTATGCCTTTTAAATTTAAGGGCAATTATCTACTTAAAGGTTATTTTATTTTGTGTATTTGTGTCATATTCACAGGATATGCCGTAAATGTGTAGTAGATTGGAGTCCCACTAAAGCCGGTTTCACACATCCGGCATTTTGCCGCTTTGACGGATCCGTCACACTCCAGTACAGTACAACTGCATCGCGGCAAGCTCCGGTCACATGACAACATGTGACCGGAGCTTGTCGCGATGCCATTGTACTGTATTGCACTATACTGGAGTGTGACGGATCCGGCAAAGCGGCGAAATGCCGAATGTGTGAAACCAGCTTTATGGAACTCAGCATGTATCTGACAACGGAGAACAGTCACAAGTTGTTTTGCATGGAATGGCGGCCAGAATTCCCATACACGGACAGCAGCATATTAGGACACCATTCTCTAGATAGATGGCATATGTTGTAGATATGACACAAATAGACAAAATGGGAATTTCACTCTAAAAGCATCAAACCCATTTGATAAATTAACCACACAAAATTAAACCAAAAATAAACCGTATTTAATGTAAAATCAAAAATGTTCCACAATCATTAAAAAGTCTTCTACTCTACAAGCCCTTTTTTCAAAATGTCCCTTAAAGCCACTATTCACATGGTCCAAGCTCCAATTCTGCTTAAGCGTTAACCAATGTACGGCATGATTAAACAAAAAACTGAGTTTAACAAGAACCTATATATTCTGGGGAAAACAAAAAGACAAAAAAAAAAGAAGAAATTGTAACACATTTTTTAAATATATATTAAATTAAATAATTTCAACATTTTACTTCAATTTAAGGAGAATGTATGAATAGTTGATAACATCTTACTAAATGCCCATTTAAAGGGTATGGAGATGAAAGACACTTATACCAAACCCGTCAGATTAATAATATTGTGCAATCTTTAAGCGGCATTTTATCGAGCCGTGTGCATATAGAAATAATGGCCGATCACTGATTGGGACCATCCACTGGACTGCTGGGTCCAGGATCAGCAGGAGTGTCAGAGTAAAATACTATTTAGGCTTCATCAGATGTTGGTAAAAACACGGACCGTGTTTTGGATCAAATTTTCATCATAGTTTCATCAGATTTTCGTGATAAAATAAACTGCAAGTTTTTCCTACCTGTTTCAATGTTAATCATATAAGGACAGCACTTGGACATGTGGCATAAACATTGTCGCATTTGGTTGTATGGAATTATACCTGCTGCTGATCATACAGTAAAGCCTTCATGCTCATCTGAAGTGCCTTGGTTACACCTTGTTTTATTATATGGGATTTCCTACCAAAGCATCCTGTTCTCAAAACCCACGAGTGCCAACCAAAGTGTATTACTGAAATTGTGCTGTCAGTGATTTTCACGACCCATAGCCTTCTATGGATAAATCTGTCAACAGATTTGCTGTTCTATCGTGTTCTATCTGTAAAAAATACAGAACATGTATGTGATTCATGGGTGTATGAATGAGGCCTTAAAATGAGAAAACTGATGGCACTTCCTAGAAGACAAATGTGAACAGGTGTAAATATACTCTTAACAAATATACAGCTGCACTCTGAGGGTTTAAGGCAGAGGTTCCCAAACTCCAGTCCTCACGACCCCCAACAGGTCATGTTTTCAGGATTTCCTTAATATAGCACAGGTGATGCCTTGATAATAATTCCATCACCTGTTCAATAGCAAGGAAAACCTGAAAACATGACTTGTTGGGGGGCCATGAGGACTGGAGTTTGGGAAACACTGGTCTAAGGCATACAAACACTGATTATAACAATTTGGACATGCATTACTGTCAAGGAAATAAATGTAAAAATTGGGACACTTTGTGCATAAAAAAGGCAAGTTTTATGTGAGACCAGCAGCCAGCGTAAAGGCGCATCTCTCTTTGCTAGGTCCCTACCTAAATGTCTCTACACGGGCTGAACAGCCTACAATTTTATGGGTGGCCAGGAACCTTATGTTAGAAAACTAAAAGGTGCCTAAAGCTGGTGGAAAGGAGGGCTCAGTCAGAAGACATGAGTCATTTAAAATGAGAAAAGTGACAGCACATCCTAACAGACAAATGTGAACAGGTGCACACTGAACAGAAAATATACTCTAGCAAATAATCAGCTGCACTAATGTATGCAAACAAGCAATAGCAATAGGGACGTTAATTTCTGCTAAAGAAATACATTTAAAAATTGAGACAATTAAGGCCAGTTTTATGTAACACTGGCTGCTGGACTCACACAAGACTGGCCTTTTTTATGTGATAAGTGTCTCAATTTTTAAATTTATTTCTTTATTAGTAATGTAGGTCCAAATTCCTATATTCAATGTTTGCATGCCGTAATGCCTCAGAGTGCAGGTGTATATTTGAATGAGGCCTTATAATGAACCATTTACGACAATTTGGTTTTCCTTTCCTGCTCTATTACAGTTTACAGACAGATAAGACTCCACGTACACAGTATGACGTACTTAAGCATTACATGATCGGCAGGACAATCAGCGGGTTTAACTAACATTTCCTTAATGTGCATGGGGGCCTAAAGCGGTCAGCCAGTTGTACAGCAGACTATCTCATTGGTATGGCTAGATTAAAAGTAGTTGCATGTTGCCCATTCCTTTGGCTACCAGTAACATTTAAAAAGAGTACTTGTTTACTGTAGTGTCATGTCCATTTTAGGGTGGTTTAATGTTTTTCTAAAACTACTGTAGTTCTTGATGCATCTTTTGTCCAACAAGCTATTAGCGGAGATTAAAATATCTTCTTTTCCATCAGTTATTGTAACGCAACAACGTTCTGTATAGGCTGCTTTACACACTGCGACATCGCTAACGATATATCGTCGGGGTCACGGTGTTTGTGACGCACATCCAGCGTCGTTAGCGACATCGCAGCGTGTGACAGCTAGGAACGACGATCAACGATCACAAAAACGTCAAAAATCGTTGATCGTTGACACGTCGCTCCTTTTCATAATATTGTTGGTGGTGCATGCCGCTGGTTGTTCGTCGTTCCTGTGGCATCACACATCGCTACAAGTGACACCGCAGGAACGACGAACATCTCCTTACCTGTGTCGACCAGCAATGAGGAAGGAAGGAGGTGGGCGGGATATTCCGCCTGCTCATCTCCGCCCCTCCTCTTCTATTGGACGGCTGCCGTGTGACGTCGCTGTGACGCTGCACGAATCGCCCCCTTAGAAAGGAGGTGGTTTGCCAGCAACAGTGACGTCACAAGGAAGGTAAGTCCGTGTGACGGATATAAGTGATGTTGTGCGCCACAAGCAGCGATTTGCCCGTGACGCACAACCGACGGGGGCGGGTACGCACGCTAGCGATATCGATATCGCAGCGTGTAAAGTGCCCTTAAGTCTGGTTACAAAGGTAACTGGGCTAGGCAGAAAGCAGAACCACCGAGCAATCAATACCTTAGGAAACACCAAGAATTCTACAGTTTAGAAACTTGATAAAGATTTACTTTAAAATGATTGAATATAAATATGTTTCATCTGACATATACACGTATATCTGTTTACAGCAGCGTGTAAGCAACAGTTTGCATTTAACCCTTTAAAAATGAATTAAAAAATAAATAAAAACTCAGGTAACAAGTTTTATACACCTCTGCAAAAAGAAAAGAAAACAAAAAAGGTCTGATTAAGCATTTTCTATATAATGAACATTTGAAACTCTTTCTTCTATGTGATTTTGGAGTGATGTTTGGATTAAGCTGTAGTCAATATGATGCATATCTTTTGCCAGTGTTATCTCCCCTCCCTTCACCCATACACATGCACACGTCCTCATGTCTGACACTTCTAGCACCGACACTTGATAAGTGTTTTTGTGGGCAGTGACTGAAGAACTATACCTGGAGAGATGATCAAAACGATTTGCAGGATCCTGGTTGATCGTTCATGCCAGTAGCCCATGGCTAGAGATGAGCGAACCTGTGGTTCGATTTTCTAATTGAACAACAACTTAAATAATCAAGGTTCGGATGCTTTACGTGCGAACTTCACTTGTGTGATCAACACTGTGCTCGGGTACGCTTGGTGCTTGGCCTAGTGCGAGCCGCTTGCAGTGTTTGAGCGGCTGGCACTGGGGGGCAACATCAGCATGATTACATGTAGTGCGCAACCCAAAAAATTGTTTGAAAAAGCCCACCCTCCCTCAACCGGAAGTGATCTGCTTATGGCTGGCTGTATGTGGGCAGAGACTCAAACTGCCAATCGGTTACTTGTTCAAGGGGTTCGGGTCAAGCTCGAGCCATTGGGGGCTCGGCTCCTTGGCCACCGGAGAACCGAACCTCCACTGAACCGCTCATCTGTACCTTTGGCTGCATCCATGGCTCTTCTTTTGATTATTAGGCTCGGCATGACGTCTGGCGGGTGATGATTACCAATATGACCGATGGACCAGGATCCTGCGAATCTTTTTGCTCATCCCTAGTTACCGGCCTTCAAGCACACGTGTACGTCAGACATAGAAAAGTCACCAGATACCACACAGTTGTTCACATACATTTACTGTAATATACAGTAGCAATACATTCTGTCCTGCTGGAACTTGGGTCACTAAAAATGGACAGACCCAGCAGAAATAAATTAGTCATCTTCAAGCCTCAACTTCCTTTGTATGGCTCAGCCCTTGACAGAAAAATGCAGGGGAACTTCTCATAAGCTCCGGTAACACGCCATCCATATTTAAGGGGGAGAAAAAACACTAAGCAATGTGAGTGCATTACCAGCTATTAAAAGATGACTAGGTTATATCTTATATCAGTCCAAAACTTGTTATAAAAAATAAAAAAAAAAAATCACAAAGAAAAACAAACTAATTTCACGTGAATCAGCAGTTAAGTCGTCTTCGTCCTTTGAGGTAATGAAGATTAAGCTCACAACAGTGATTTGATACAATATTTACCCTGAGAAAACAGAGGAAACATTGATACAAGACATGACGCTGCCGATATCCATGTGCTCTTGTCGGTGCAGCTTCTCGTCTCATACTTGGTCCTTTTAGGATAATGCTTTCGAGTTGATCATGCCACTATTAAATACTGATGATAAAACAAACCGAAGAGGCTTGTAGAGAAAAGGCAAGCTGCTATCCACCACGTAAGGAAGGATAAGAGTCCCCGGAAGAGAAGAGGGGTGAAAACGTTCTTCAACCCCCCGAGCGCTATGGTAATTTGTGTTACTGTCGCTTTCATGTTTTCTTCAGGACATGGCACTTCAGACGAAGCCGGGCTAGATCCTTGCGCTTCTTCTAGTGAAGAACTGGACTCATAGATGCCCCAGGAATAATTACCTGATAAAGAAAAGAAGTTCATGATTGTAACCCGCACTATAACCCAGCATTCAACACTTTAATGTGAGGGTGTTGCATTTACTGAATGTATTCAGGCGCCACATTCATGCCTACCTAATGTCTTCAGGAGCAGGGTTGTGTGCAGGAGCATCACCATAGGGGCCACATACTGCAGTGCAACAACACATAGATAATAAAACACTCGAGCCACCTAAAACAAGACAAAATCCATCAGTATGCTGCTGTGTGGTCAATACAAGAGCAATCACTTCTGAAAAGACTTTAAAGGGGCTATCTCATGTTAAATGGACAAAAATTGCAAAGTACTTGTAAAAACAAACAACTTTGCAATTGACATCTTATTAAAAATGTTCTCCCTTCTCAAGAATCTTTTAATTCTATATTTTACTGCTTGTTGCTTAGGTTACCGACCACTGCTCCAGTCTATTAGAGGTGGCTGGTTTCCTAGGCAACAAGCACATTCTTAAAAGGGAATCTATCACCAGATTTTTTCCACCGAATTGGACAGTAGCATAATGTAGGAGCAGAGATCCTAATTCCAGCGATGTTTCGCTTACAGGCTGCTCAGTGTAGTTTTGATTAAAAAAAAAAATCACTGTTTAATCAGCAGCAGATTATCATTACAGAAATACTTGTCCTGCTGCCAGGTAGTCCAGTATATTCATAGGCTCTGTATAACTGCTAGATCTGCAGCAGAGCAAAAATTGATTTTATCAAAATGACAGCAAACAGCTCAGTAAGTGACATCACTGGAATCAGGGTCTCTGTCTCTACATTATGCTGCTCTCAGATGGTGAGCAAAAACCTGGTGACAGATTCACTTTAAAAGCGCTTTAAAACTTGTAAGTGCGCTTCAAATCGCTGCAGAAAGAGTCCGTAATGAAAAAAAAAGCCGATTTCATGCGGTCTGACTGCAGCCCCTCCCATAGACAGAGCGAGGGATGCATTCAGAGCGCACGAAAGAAGTGACATGTCACTTTTTATAACGCAGCGCTTCTGGCAGCAGCCGAAGCGTTGCGCTCTAATACGCCACATGCGCACCTCTCCTGCATAATCTTCATAGATTGTGCTGGGGACGCAGGACGCATGCAGTTACGCTGCGGTGCAGATCGCAGTGTAACTGCATGTAAATACGCAACGTGCGCACATAGCCTTAATATTCATGAGTGCACGGTTCCCCGGCAAGCAGGAAGCCGGAAGGAGTACATTGTACTTCTGAAGACAGAGGGTGAATAAACCAAGTAAAAAAGTAACTAGATAATCTATATTAAAAGCCAGCTACGACAACTACAAAACAAATCCTCTTTTAGAAGGTAATAATTTAAAAGATAAAAAAAACAAACAAAAATAACGTATGGTAGAGCCAATAATCAATAGTGAAGAGGGAAAAAGATCAATTTACAATAAGTCCCAAATACTTCATCCCCGAGGACTAAAGGTGGCTTTACACACTGCAACATCGCAAACGACATCGCTGTAACGTCACCGGTTTTGTGACGTAATAGCGACCTCCCCAGCGACATTGCAGTGTGTGAAACATCAGCGACCTGGCCCCCGCTGTGAAGTTGTGATCGCTACAAATCGTTCAGGACCATTCTTTGGTCCTTTGTGTCCCGCTGTGCAGCAAAGTTTTAGTGTGTAAAGGGGACTTTACAGCGACTTCGTTAGCGACTTCCCTTTCAAAAAGCTGCTTTACAACGTCCCCAATGACTAGCTAGGTCGTTCTGCAGGTCCGGATCGCTGTTGCGTCGTTTTCCAGGTTTGCCTGTTTGACAGCTCACCAGCGACTCACCAGAGACTTTGTAGCGATCCCGGCCAGGTTGGGATCGCTGGTGGGATCGCTAGAAAGTTTCAGTGTGTAAAGGGGCCTTAAGTGGCCAGCTGCATTAGACACAATCAATAATGGCTGCTAGATTTCACCTTTGAACTACCCTTCCTAACATTTCCAAAAATAATCCGGTCTAGGTCCATGTTCATGGGACGCCATGAGTTTTTGAAGTATTGCAATACTTGAAGAGTGTAATGTCCACATCTACAGTCAGCAGAGATGATACACAATAGGGTCACACACGTAGATTTACCATCTTCTGTAGTTCCATGGTGCTTATCCTCCCAGCTTCTTTCTTCATTTGATCCACACATTTCTGAGCCAAATTTAGATAAGCCTGTAGATGGTATCTCATCATAATTAACCGCAAACCACACAAGGAAATGATGATCCATAGTCTGACTGTATCAAAGGCGTCCTCGGTCATTCTACCGTTGTAATCAAAACAAACAAACATACATTTAATTTCATCTCATCATCTTAGCGGAGGAAAGTCTTAAGGGGGTGTCACACGCAGCGATATGTGAAAAGCACCCGCCCCCGTCGTTTGTGCGTCACGGGCAAATTGCTGCCCGTGGAGCACAAAATCGTTAGGAGCCATCACACGGGACTTACCTGCCTAGCGACGTCGCTGTGACCGGCAAACCGCCTCCTTTCTAAGGGGGCGGTTCGTGCGGTGTCACAGCGGCATCACTAAGCGGCCGCCCAATAGAAGCGGAGATGAGCAGGACGAACATCCCGCCCACCTCCTTCCTTCCTCATTGCCGGCGGCAGAAGGTAAGCTGTACTTCGTCGCTCCCGAGGTGTCACACAGAGCGATGTGTGCTGCCTTGGGAACGACGAACAACCTGCGAGATCTACAATCAACAATTTTTTGAAGAAGAACGACCTGTCAACGATGGACGATAAGGTGAGTATTTCCCATCGTTAATGCTCGTTCCTTGCTGTCACACACAACGACGTCGCTAACGATACCGGACGTGCGGCACGGAATCCGTGACCCCGGCAATATATCGTTAGATACGTCGTTGCGTGTAACGGGGCCTTTACACTCTGGCCATAAAGGGCAGGTGAAGTACAGGAGATATAATGTGTGTGCCAGGAGGAGCTCCGCACACAAATTTCACATAACCATAGGCCATCATATACCTAACAGATAGTAATGACAATTCTTTTGGTCTCTAATATGATTAGAATTTTTTTTCACATTTATATACACACAGTCTTTACATACCAACATTTACCACGTGGTATATACAAGCTTTAAATTACTGATCTCTGTAGGTAACCGAGCCACTGTGTGCCCACATGGTGTAGGTGGAGCCTTACAGACTATAGAAAGTTACAGATACCCGGTGGCAATATGGTAAAGTTGACTCCCTTTCCCCTACCCATGGTTCTAGATTTCCTCCCAAGACATGTGGTTATGTGGGGAATTCTTCCTTGATGATGGTAGTTAGGCTGAGGCCACACGGGGATTACTGCGTGTCCTCGCATGACACTCGGCTCACGCTTGCAGCACAGCAGGAGCCGAGTGTCATGTGACTGTGGTCCGATCGTGCAATGAGACCACAGCTGCAGGAAGGGGGGGGCGCAGAGGAGAAGAGGGAGGGATTTATCTCCCTCTCTCCTCCATTGCCGGCTATTGCCATTCTCGCCCTGCACTCGCGGTACACCGGTGTACTACGAGTGCAGTGCGATGTTTCTCTTACCCCATAGACTTGAATGGGTGCGAGAGAAACTGGATCGCAGTACACTTGGAGCATGCTGCGACTGTTTTCTTGGTCCGATTAGGGCTGAGAAAATAATTGTTCATGGGTGCTAACACAGAGTAATATTGGTTCGAATGGAATACGATTTTTTTTTTATCACATTCCACTCGCTCCGATTTTCTCACCGTGTGTTCTAGGCCTTATGTGAAGTAACTCCTAGGTTTCTTTGTTTTTTTCCTTTAAATTGTGGTAAGTGTGAGCCAGGCTGAGTTTTTTTACCTTAGTCCTCTGTCTGCAGTTTGTTAGTCATGCTATGTTCATCCTCCCCAGGTCCAGCGTCTTTGCCACGGCTTCCGGTGTCTGTTAATGTCACGTTGACAGACGTGCTCAGGCCTTCTACATGTGCAGAGCTGCCACACTCAATTATTGGCTGCAGCGCTGTCGACGTGACAGACACAAGGAGCAGTAGCAGCGGCTCTGCGATGGACCTATAAGGGTCAGCAAACCTTAGTTTTTTGTTTGTTTTTTTTTCAGTTAAACAAACTGCACCTGGGGACAAGGATTTTGCGAAGCCAGAAAAGCCTATTCAGCATGCTCTGCACAAGGGTTACATTCACAGCAAGTAGTGATGAGCGAGCATCTACCGAGTACAGGTGCTCGATAGTCAAAACCAGTAGGTCGGACGCTCGGACGGGCTCGACTCAAATACCGAGCATTATGGATGTCAATGGGAACTAGCATTTTTCCAGAAGAGCTTCTAGAAAAAATGCTTAAGTTTTCCTTTGACTTCCATTATGCTCGGTATTTGAGTCGAACCCATCCGAGTGTCAGACCTGCTCGTTTCGAGCACCCGAACATGGTAGTGCTCGCTCATCACAAGTAGCAAGATTTCTACATTGCCTGTTTCTAGCACTAACCCATTCACAAGATTTAAAAGCTGCTAATCCGCACCAATGATTCCAAGATAATGTCCATAGCCAGGGAGAAATACACAGTATACAGCTTTTTGGATCGGCTGTACTGACGCACTGTGGTGTAAACTATGGGATCAGTTCTGGAGTCAGTTTCACTATAAGAATGACTACAACAGACGGCCGGATATATGGCAATACACTTACAGAGGCATACTATCCTTGCCCATCGGTGGATTCAGAATGTAATCCTTGGTTATGGGCTTCACCCACAGCAGCATCATCAGTAGAGGTGATAAAAAATTGACATGCAGCAAAAACCTGTAAGTGAAGCAAGCAAATAGATGAAACATCCTGCTCACGGGAATTACAACATTTCTAACTGTAAAATAAAGGTCAAATTTGCTCATATATCCGCATCGAATATAAAAGGTGTTCCAGAAATATATAAAATGCATTGCAGAAGAGCCTGCTCCTTACTGTGTGACGGTTTCTCTTGTTTGATTGAGGGCATCAAGGTGCATCTGAGCCAAACGCAGGCCCGGGAATGTTAGGAAGGCTCCAATAAGAGAACACAGCACCGCCAGAAATAACTTAAAGCTAAGCTTAGACACTGGACTTCTGCGGAAGAGAAAAAACAAAGCCTCCGTCACAGGGATACAACAGATTACTACAAGTCTACTGAAGGGAGCACAGATTAACTTCTCAGAGGGGATCCCCAGGACTACGAAGGGGTAATCAAATGGCAAAAGAGATGGAAAATAGATTTTTAAAGGGAATTTGTCACCAGGTTTTTGGCGCCTAATCTGAGAACAGCATAATGTAGGGGCAGAGATCCTGATTCCAGCAATGTATCCCTTACAGGGCTGCTTAGTGTAGTTTTGATAAAATCACTGATTAATCAGCAGTAGATTAGCATTACAGGACTACTTGCCGTGCTGCCAGGTAGTCCTGAATATTCATGAGCTCTGTATAGCTGCTAGATCAGAGTTAGGGGTGCTTCACACATAGCGACAGCGACGTCGCTGTTACGTCACCATTTTCTGTGACGTAACAGCGACCTGGTAAGTCGCTGTTATGATCGCTGCTTAGCTGTCAAACACAGCGACGCAGCAGCGATCATAACATCGCTACATGTGCAGAGAGCAGGGAGCTTAGCGCTGGCTCCTTGCTCTCCTAGCTACAGAACACATCGGGTTAATTAACCCGATGTGTACTGCAGCTACATGTGCAGAGAGCCGGAGCCGGCAGCACAGGCAGCGTGAGAGCTGCGGAGGCTGGTAACGAAGGTAAATATCGGGTAACCACCTTGGTTACCCGATGTTTACCCTGGTTACAGCTTACCACAGCTGCCAGATGCCGGCTCCTGCTCCCTGCTCGCTTCATTTCGTCGCTCTCTCGCTGTCACACACAGCGATCTGTGTGTCACAGCGGGAGAGCGCCTTTGAAGAAAACGAACCAGGGCTGTGTGTAACGAGCAGCGATCTCGCAGCAGGGGCCAGATCGCTGCTCAGTATCACACACAGCGAGATCGCTAATGAGGTCACTGTTGCGTGACCAAAACCGTGCCGTAGCAGCGATTTCGGTAGCGATCTCGCTATGTGTGAAGCACCCCTAAACATTGATTTTATCAAAATGACAGCAAACAGCTCAGTAAGTGACACATCGCTGGAATCAGGGTCTCTGATCCTACATTACGCTGCTCTCAGATGAGGAAGCAAAAACCTGGTGACAGATTCCCTTTAAAGGGAACCTGTCAGCAGAAATTTCACCCAAAACCTAAAAGATTCCCCCTCTGCAGCTCCTGGGCTGCATTCTAGAAAGGTCCCTGTTATTAGTATTTAGTAGTAAGGCATCCATACTCATAAGACTAAAGTCAGCAGAATCTGCAGATATCAACTTTCAGACTAATGTGTATGGGGGACTCCCAGCTGTCCCCCGACAGATGAAAGGGGAGAGAAGGATTTGCTGATTTTCAGAGAGATAAGGGCTACTAAAGGAGTATGGCAGTGCATTTCTCATAGAGAACACAGGAGTGCTTGGCAAACATGTGCACGAGGGAGTTGGGACAGATTTTACTGTCGGACAAATAATCGCTCTGCTGTCAGCAATCTAGTTACACCTATTGACTAAAATGCATTGTCACTAGTGTTGAGTGGATCCGAACTGTAAAAATCTGGATCCGCGCGGTTTCAGCGTCCGATCCAGGTCCGACCTGGTCGCGGGAATCCGGCTGCACGATCCAGATCAGGGTTTTTTTTTTGTTTTTTTCTCTCTCTCCCGGACCCGGATTATTAGAAGTCCGCTCAACTCTAATTGTCACAAATACTAGAGTAGTAGGTTGCAATAGGTCGATGTAAAAACCTAACTTCACACATAAACATCAGAAACAGTTTATTTTACAAATTGTCAGCAGACTGCCCATAATTTGGGTTATTAATAATAATAATAATAATAATAATAATAATAATAATAATATTAGCAAATTCTTCCAATTAAAAATGCAATACTTCTCCTTATTAGCTATGTCTCTTACCTCATGTGCAGGGCATTACAAAAGTTTAGGTATCCATGGTTACGACCCCTCATATAGGGACAGTTAGTTGCTCATAGTCGTAAACATGAGATAAGCAACATAGCTAATCAGGAGAGCTATACTACATTTCTAATTGGAGGTATTTGCTAATACTATTATTATTACACTGACTACATAACATAATATGATCGGATCTTGGAGATGGGAAGACCCTATAACTTTTTAAAAATAACTTTTATTAAAATAACTATAAATCTAAATGTGTAAAGTCTTATTTGGGTACACATATGATTGTAACACTTTCATGCCTTTTTCCTGTGCAGTGGTATTCCCATCCCCATTCATTTAAATAGAGCTGTGATGTAGTTTCCCTGTATATTAAGCGACTGTGAAAGCATGATCAAGGGGGGTCCCAAAAATCAAAGCCCCATTGATCAATCATAAAGAGATGGAATGTCTAAGCAATATGCAATCACTCTATGACATGGAAATACCCTTTAAAGAAAATCCGTCAGCAGGTCTTTGCTATGCAATCTAAGAGCAGCATGGTGTAGGAGACAGCTTGATTAAACTGATGTGTTATTTACTGGGCAGTGTGTTGTTGCTTCAATAAAATCAGTATTTTATCAGCAAGAGATCATCACTACAGGACTAGGAGTCTCGTGCCTCCTGGTGAATTTTGAGAAAACTAATTTTATCACCACTGGCTTCACCCAGTAAACAAATACACATCTGGAATCAGTTTTTCTGCTTCTACATCATGCTGCTCTCAAATGGGGTAGCAAAAACCTGGGGACATATTCCCTTTAAAGGGAACCAATCACCAGGATTTTCGTATATAACCCAAAGCCAGTGCTATACTGGCACGATCAGGCAGATTCTATACATACCTGTAGTGGTCAGCTCGGATGTTTTAAGTTTTGAAATCCAAGAAAGTAAAGTTTATAAAAATCATCAGCTTTTTGAGTGACAGCAGCTGAGGAGCAGATAATATCTGGGGTGTATTCATAGTTATCCCCTCCCCCTGTTAGAATTAGCATAAGTATTATACAATCAATTTTAATTTTTCACTTGCAGGACCTGTGCTGAGGTCATACCCATGTGACTAGAAGGGGCCGGGCCTCAGTCAACAAAGCTAATACCAGGAAGCAACATTTTCTGTTTGCTGAGGCCCCGCCCCTTCTGGTCACATGGGTATGACCTCAGCACAGGTCCTGCTAGTGAAAAAGTAAATCAATTGTATAATACTTATGCTAATTCTAACAGGGTGAGGGAATAACTATGAATACCCCCCCCCAGCTATTATCTGATCCTCAGCTGCTGTCACTCAAGAAGCTGCTAATTTTATAAACTTTACTTTCTTGGATTCCAAAACCTAAACATCTGAGCTGACCACTACAGGTCTGTATAGAATCAGCCTGATAATTTCAGTGCTGTACTGGCACTATGTTATACACAAAAATACTGGTGATTGGTTCCCTTTAACACTGATATGATTAATCCTTAGTATATAGGGTAGAGGGTCTCCTCCTGGGCCAAGCTTGAGAAACCAGTGTGATTAACATACATCATCTTCTTCCTTACAACTATGACAGCCCCTCTCTAATCATCATGAATTGTGCTACGAGTTTCTTTCCCTACAGGAACAGTCTATATAATTACATCATATAGGATGTATGAGCGACTACGTTACACCTATTGACTAAAATGCTATTTTACAAATACTAGAATAATAGATTTTGGTAATAGGTTACAGTATATACAAATCTTAAATTAAAGGGCTTGTCCAGTTAAAGCAAATTATTACCTATCCATATGATTAATAAAAACTTGCTAATCAGTGGTCATTCCGCCTCTGGGACCTCCATCGATCAGTAGATAGGGAAGTTTTATCCCCAACAAGAAATTGATATCTGTTACAAAATAGTGGGGCAGGTGGGACATCCGGCTAACCCTCCATTCATTTTATATGGAGCTGCTCGAAGAAGCAGAGCGCAGCACTTGCAACCCTCAAAATGAATGGATGGAGCAGTCGAGGAGCTTTTGAACTGCTGCTCGATTCTAATAGGGTTAACAGTTCCCCGTTCTGCTTATCGGTGCAGGTCCCCCACCCCTCAACAAGTTATGACATATCCAGTGGATAGGTAATAATGGGATTGTCTGGTGAAATAAAGTTAACTATAAATGTAAAAAGCATTCTAACCAAAGAGAGCCATATTATTATATACAGTATGTTAACTCTTAAATGTCCAGGACATTCGCACTCTGGAAATACTTACTGAGATTCCAAGCCTTGCTTTTGAAGAAATTGGACAGCACTTTCTGAAAAATTTGTAAAGCCTAAAAGGAAAACACATTTGAGAAAGTCATATTAGAAACGTGTAAGGCTGCTTTCACACTACGTTTTTTTAACATGCGTCATGAACTTTTTCTGGTGGAAAAGTGGATCCTGTTTTTACAAAGAAAAATGCATGCAAACGCATGTGTTATTTTGCAGGATCCTGTCACTTGAAGTTTATGGGCGGGCATTGAAGTCATGTGATCAGGAGTGAGGGGAACTGAACGTGACAGACTGGGAGTCGGCATCTCACAGCTGCGGACGCTAGTAACCAAGGTAAACATCGGGTAACTAAGCGAAGTGCTTTGCTAGGATACCCGATATTTACCTTGGTTACGAGCGTCCGCAGCTGCTAGAAGCTGGGCTGCCTGCTCCCTGCACACGTAACCAAGGTACACATCGGGTAACTAAGCGAAGCGCTTTGCTTGGTGTATGTGTTGTTTATAGACAGTGTGCTGTTTTTCTCCGGAGGTGGCATGTCAGAAATACCAGGCAATGTAGTATGAGCAATGATAAGGTGCCAGTGCTAAAACAATCATTGCAAGTAAACAACAGAAGGCAGCTTGGGAAGAGACGTATCTCTGGAATCTGTGTTTTAACTCCTACCTCATGCTGTCTTCAGGCTACATAGTAAAACCTGCTGACATAGTCTCTTTCAGCAAAGTCCCATCTCTCTAAATATGTACATGTATTGTCAGGGTGCATCTGCAGTGAATAAACCTGATCTACTAGATTGCAAATCAAATTGATCATGGAAATTCATAAATATAGTCAGATGTGTGTAGCCTTTAAACACTCCTGAAAATGTCTTGACACACTCCTGATGAGATGGAGGATGGTGTCTTGTGACATGTCCTCCCAGACCTGGATCAGAGCATCAGTGAGTTCCTAGACAGCCTGTTGCACTACTTGGCAGCAACAGATGCAATGTCTCAAACACACGAATTGGACTCATGTCTGGGGAACATGAGGGCCATTCTATGTCATCAATTCATCCATCATCCTGATAAAGCTTACATACTTTGCTTATGTGTCCTACAAAGAAGAAACCTATGACCTACTGCACCATCGATAGGTCTGACAATTCCTGGTAATCTATCATGTGGAATTTTGAGCATCCATCCAAAGACATAACACCCCATACCATCACTGACCCACCGCCAAACTATTCATGCTGGATGCAGCAGATGAGATGGTTTCACATTATGCTTCCTTACGGGACAGATTGATGGCTCTACACTGTAACCAACCTGGGATTATATTGTGATATGTAAGTGTTCCCTTCATTTTTTGAGCAGATTATGTACATGGGAAAGCAGGGTGGATGACACCATTCATTTATACAGCACTGCTTTGTAGTTTATATAAAAAAAATATGTAAACTGCAAATGTCTCACCAGTCTCTAGACCGAACTCCAGGTAGTTTTCCGTTACAATAAGAATTGCCATGGCTTTGACAAAGAAGAAGAATCCAAAAGTAACACAGACAGATTTCTCACCACCGTCTTCAACTCTAAAGTAATGGGCTGTCAGAGAGAACAGCACTTTGCTGGACACGGACAGTCAAGGAAAGCAATGATTTTATATTGCAGCTTTATGCTCAGCTGTCATCGTCCAAGTGTCAACTTCAGCATCTTTATAGAAAACTTCTGCCAAATATAGAAATACTCCCATCCTCTTTTTATCAACATACTTTTTATACTCTGCATACATAGAACATTGATACTAAAGCATGACTGGTTTTAATTTTTATTTCATATATCAATAATACAGATGAAAATAAGCCACTGTGTAATAATCTTATCAGACACATCGGCTTCTTTCTCTGCCAGAATCAGTCATTATCAAAATTCTCTGTAAAAATCTGTGTTCAGTGAAGACTTTCCCATTAGGCTGCTTTAACACTTGTGTTGTGCGGCATCCGATGCTATCCGCCGCCTTGAGGAATTACGGTAACCGTTGCAGGAAACCGTTTATTCCTCATAGGCTTCTATTATTGGCGGATTGCAACAGATGGTCTTGCGTTGCATCCGCCCCACGGCGCATCAGTTGTTTTGTCGGTGACAGTCAGTGCCCGTCGGGCGGAAGGAACGCTGAATGTAGCGTTTTTTTGTTGCTCTAAAAAAAAGCACTCCACAGGATTCCGTTGGGATCCGTTACGAGGCATAATGAATGTCTATGGTGCTGGATTCCGTCGCCATGTCTTTGGCGACGGATTCCAGTGCAGGATTCCGTCACGTTCTACTGAGCATGCTCAGCATGTCTCTCTCTCTGTCTGCCGGTCTCTCTCTCTGTCTGTCGATCGGTCGGTCTCTCGGTCAGTCTCTATCTCTCTCTGTCAATGTCGGTCAGTCTCTCCCTCTCTCCCCCTTTCTCATACTTACCGATCACCGTCGCGGCACTGCACGGCTGTCACACTTCTCTGGCGGGTTCTCCTCTTTCTGAAAATGCCGGCAGCTCATTATTCCATCTAGTATTCACTGATTCCCCTGCCCACCGGCGCCTATGATTGGTTGCAGTCAGACACGCCCCCACGCTGAGTGACAGCTGTCTCACTGCAACCAGTCACAGCCGCTGGTGGGCGGGTCTATATCGTGCAGTACAATAAATAAATCATTTAAAAAAACGGCGTGCGGTCCCCCCCAATTTTGATACCAGCCAAGGAAAAGCCACAAGGCTGAAGGCTGGTATTCTCAGGGGAGCCCCTCAGCCTAAAAATATCAGCCAGCAGTCGTCCGGATTTGCCGCATCCATTAGATGCGACAGTCCCGGGACTCTACCCGGCTCATCCCGAATCGCCCTGGTGCGGTGGCAATCAAGGTAATAAAGGAGTTAATAGCAGCATCCCATAGCTGCTACTAACTCCTAGGCTAATCATGGCAGGCGTCTATGAGAGACCCACAATGATTAACCTGTAAGTGAAAGTAAATAAACACATACACCCGAAAAAATACTATATTTGGAATAAAAGATAAAAAAACACCCTCTTTCACCACTTTATTAATCCCCAAATACCCCTCCAGGTCCGGGGTAATCCACACGAGGTGCCGCGACGCATCCAGCTCTGCTACATGAAGCTGACAGGAGCGGCCATAGAACACTGCCGCTCTCTGTCAGCTCCAGACAGCAACTGAAGTGAGTCGCGCTGTCAGTGGGGACGTCAATGAGGTAGTGTGTGCGGTGATGATGGGTGCGGTAGTGCCGGTGTGTGTGTGGTGATGATGGGGGCTGTAGTGCCTGAGTGTGTGCGGTGATGATGAGTGCGGTAGTGTCGGGATGTGCAGTGATGATGGGGGCGGGAGTGCCGGTGTGTGCGGTGATGATGGGGGCGGTAGTGCCGGGGTGTGCGGTGATGATGAGTGAGGTAGTGCCGGGCTGTGTGCAGTGATGATGATGGGGGCGGTAATGCCAGTGTGTGCGGTGATGATGAGTGGGATAGTGCCAAGGTGTGCGGTGATGATAACAGCGGTAGTGCCGGAGTGTGTAGTGATGATAGGGGCTCGCTCTCGGTTTAACGCAACTTGTTATTTCACAGGAATCCGTTGCCTTTATATCACACTATTTACAATGCATCCGTCACATGCGTCACACAACGCATTGTGACGGATGCCGTTCAACGCAAGTGTGAAAAGTAGCCTTACTGAGATAGGAGAAGGCAGCTGTTACTGATGAGAGCCTATGATGAAGGCAGAGGGAGGAGCTAAAGGCAGAGGGAGGAGCTGGAGGCCGCAGCTAGATGAAAGAGCTGGAAACCGCAGCTAGATGAAAGAGCTGGAGACCGCAGCTAGAGGAAGGAGCTGGAGACCGCAGCTAGATGAAAGAGCTGGAGACCGCAGCTAGAGGGAGGAGCTGGACACCGCAGCTAGAGGGAGGAGGTGGAGACCACAGCTAGAGGGAGGAGCTGGAGACCGCAGCTAGTGGAAGGAGCTGGAGACCGCAGCTAGAGGGAGGAGCTGGAGACCGCAGCTAGAGGGAGGAGCTGGAGGCCACAGCTAGAGGGAGGAGCTGGAGGCAGCAGCTAGAGGGAGGAGCTGGAGGCCGCAGCTAGAGGGAGGAGCTGGAGGCCGCAGCTAGAGGGAGGAGCTGGAGGCAAAGGGAGGAGCTGCAGGCAGCAGCTAGAGGGAGGAGCTGGAGGCAGCAGCTAGAGGGAGGAGCTGGAGGCAGTAGCTAGAGGGAGGAGCTGGAGACAGCAGCTAGAGGGAGGAGCTGGAGACAGCAGCTAGAGGAAGGAGCTGGAGGCCGCAGCTAGAGGGAGGAGCTGGAGGCAAAGGGATGAGCTGGAGGCCGCAGCTAGAGGGAGGAGCTGGAGGTCACAGCTAGAGGGAGGAGCTGGAGGCCGCAGCTAGAGGGAGGAGCTGGAGGCCGCAGCTAGAGGGAGGAGCTGGAGGCCGCAGCTAGAGGGAGAAGCTGGAGGCCGCAGCTAGAGGGAGGAGCTGGAGGCCGCAGCTAGAAGGAAGAGCTGGAGGCCGCAGCTAGAGGGAGGAGCTGGAGGACGCAGCTAGAGGAAGGAGCTGGAGGCAAAGGGAGGAGCTGGAGGCCGCAGCTAGAAGGAAGAGCTGGAAGCCGCAGCTAGAGGGAGGAGCTGGAGGCCGCAGCTAGAGGGAGGAGCTGGAGGCCGCAGATAGAGGGAGGAGCTGGAGGCCGCAGCTAGAGAGAGGAGCTGGAGGCCGCAGCTAGAGAGAGGAGCTGGAGGCCGCAGCTAGAGGGAGGAGCTGGAGGCCACAGCTAGAGAGAGGAGCTGGAGGCCACAGCGAGAGGGAGGAGCTGCAGGCCACAGCTAGAGAGAGGAGCTGGAGGCAAAGGGAGGAGCTGGAGGCAGCAGCTAGAGGGAGGAGCTGGAGGCAGCAGCTAGAGGGAGGAGCTGGAGACAGCAGCTAAAGGGAGGAGCTGGAGGCAAAGGGAGGAGCTGGAGGCCGCAGCTAGAGGGAGGAGCTAGATGCAGAGCCTCACCTTTCCTCATCTTCTATCTACATAGAATCTCATCAGCACCAGCTGCCATCTCCTATCTCAGTAATGGGAAAGGCTTCACTGAATACAGATTTTACCTTAGATTTGAGAATTTTGATAATGACTGATCAATTCTGGCAGAGAAAAAAGCAGATGTGTCTGATAAGATTAATACAGTTGCTTATTTTTGGGTGTACTATTGATTTATGAAATGAAAATTATGATGACTGTAATGCTTTACAGTTTCTTTTAACAACTCAAGCTAAAAACATGACAAAGAAGGGAATTTTGTTTACTTACCGTAAATTCCTTTTCTTCTAGCTCCTATTGGGAGACCCAGACAATTGGGTGTATAGCTTCTGCCTCCGGAGGCCACACAAAGTATTACACTTTAAAAAGTGTAACCCCTCCCCTCTGCCTATACACCCTCCCGTGGATCACGGGCTCCTCAGTTTTGGTGCAAAAGCAGGAAGGAGAAAACTTATAAATTGGTCTAAGGTAAATGCAATCCGAAGGATGTTCGGAGAACTGCAAACCATGAACCAAAAGAACAATTCAACATGAACAAGATGTGTACACAAAAAAAACAACCAGCCCGAAGGGTACAGGGGCGGGTGCTGGGTCTCCCAATAGGAGCTAGAAGAAAAGGAATTCACGGTAAGTAAACAAAATTCCCTTCTTCTTTGTCGCTCCATTGGGAGACCCAGACAATTGGGACGTCCAAGAGCAGTCCCTGGGTGGGTAAAAGAATACCTCAATAAAAAAGAGCCGAAAAAAACGGCCCCCTCTTACAGGTGGGCAACCGCCGCCTGAAGGACTCGCCTACCTAGACTGGCGTCTGCCGAAGCATAGGTATGCACTTGATAGTGTTTCGTGAAAGTGTGCAGACTAGACCACGTAGCAGCCTGACACACCTGCTGAGCCATAGCCCGGTGCCGCAATGCCCAGGACGCACCCACGGCTCTGGTAGAATGGGCTTTCAGCCCTGAAGGAAGCGGAAGCCCAGAAGAACGGTAGGCTTCGAGAATCGGTTCCTTGATCCACCGAGCCAAGGTTGACTTGGAAGCCTGCGAGCCCTTACGCTGGCCAGCGACAAGGACAAAGAGCGCATCTGAACGACGCAGGGGCGCCGTGCGGGACACGTAGAGCCGGAGTGCTCTCACAAGATCCAAAGAGTGCAAATCCTTTTCACACTGGTGAGTTGGATTAGGGCAAAATGAAGGAAAGGAGATATCCTGATTGAGATGAAAAGGGGATACCACCTTAGGGAGAAATTCCGGAACCGGACGCAGAACCACCTTATCCTGGTGAAACACCAGGAAGGGGGCTTTGCATGACAGCGCTGCTAGCTCAGACACTCTCCGAAGTGATGTAACTGCCACTAGGAATGCCACCTTCTGCGAAAGACGAGATAGAGAGACATCCCGCAGCGGCTCGAAAGGTGTTTTCTGAAGAGCCGTTAGCACCCTGTTAAGATCCCAGGGTTCCAGCGGACGCTTGTAAGGTGGGACTATGTGGCAAACTCCCTGCAGGAACGTGCGGACCTGTGGAAGCCTGGCTAGGCGCTTTTGAAAAAACACGGAGAGCGCCGATACTTGGCCCTTGAGAGAGCCAAGTGACAAACCCTTGTCCATTCCGGATTGAAGGAATGAAAGGAAAGTGGGTAAGGCAAACGGCCATGGAGTAAAACCGTTATCAGTGCACCAGGATAGAAAGATTTGCCAAGACCTATAATAGATCTTGGCGGACGTAGGCTTCCTGGCCTGTCTCATGGTGGCAATGACATCCTGAGATAACCCTGAAGATGCTAGGAGCCAGGACTCAATGGCCACACAGTCAGGTTGAGGGCCACAGAATTCAGATGGAAAAACGGGCCTTGTGACAGCAAGTCTGGGCGGTCTGGAAGTGCCCACGGTTGACCCACCGTGAGATGCCACAGATCCGGGTACCACGACCGCCTCGGCCAGTCTGGAGCGATGAGAATGGCGCGACGGCAGTCGGACCTGATCTTGCGTAACACTCTGGGCAGCATCGCCAGAGGAGGAAACACATAAGGCAGTCGAAACTGCGACCAATCCTGAACTAACGCGTCCGCCGCCAGAGCTCTGTGATCCAGAGACCGTGCCATGAATGCCGGGACTTTGTTGTTGTGCCGTGACGCCATGAGATCGACGTCCGGCGTTCCCCAGCGGCGACAGATCTCTCGAAACACGTCTGGGTGCAGAGACCATTCCCCCGCGTCCATGCCCTGACGACTGAGAAAATCTGCTTCCCAGTTTTCTACGCCCGGGATGTGAACTGCGGATATGGTGGAGGCTGTGGCTTCCACCCACTGCAGAATCCGTCGGACTTCCTGGAAGGCTTGACGACTGCGAGTGCCGCCTTGGTGGTTGATGTATGCGACGGCAGTGGCGTTGTCCGACTGGATACGGATCTGCCTGCCCTGCAGCCACCGATGAAAAGCCAATAGGGCTAGATACACTGCCCTTATCTCCAGAATATTGATCTGAAGGGAGGACTCTATCGGAGTCCAGGTTCCCTGAGCCCTGTGGTGGAGAAAAACCGCTCCCCACCCTGACAGGCCCGCGTCCGTGGTGACCACAGCCCAGGTTGGGGGTAGGAAGGATTTTCCCTGCGACAGAGAATTGGGAAGGAGCCACCACTGAAGTGACGTCTTGGTTGCAAGGGAAAGAGAGACGTTCCTGTCGAGGGAAGTCGAACTCCTGTCCCATTTGCGGAGAATGTCCCATTGGAGTGGTCGAAGATGGAATTGCGCGAACGGGACTGCTTCTATAGCTGCCACCATCTTCCCTAGGAAGTGCATGAGGCGCCTTAAGGGGTGTGACTGACTCCGAAGAAGGGATTGCACCCCTGCCTGCAGAGAAAGCTGTTTGTCCCTCGGAAGCTTGACTAACGCTTGCTGGGTATGAAACTCCATCCCAAGGTACGTCAGTGATTGGGTCGGTGTCAACTTGGATTTCGGGAAGTTGATGATCCACCCGAACCGCTGGAGAGTCGCCAGAGCGACAGATAGACTTTGTTGACACGCCACCCGAGACGGGGCCCTGACTAGGAGATCGTCCAAGTAGGGAATCACCGAGTGGCCCTGAGAATGCAGGACCGCCACCACGGATGCCATGACTTTGGTGAAAACCCGTGGAGCTGTCGCCAAGCCGAACTGGAGGTGTTCGTCCCCAATGGCGAAACGCAGGAAACGTTGATGCTCGGGTGCGATCGGTACATGGAGATAAGCATCCTTGATGTCGATCGATGCTCCTTGTGACATTGAGGCGATGACGGAGCGGAGAGATTCCATCCGGAACCGTCTGATTCTCACATGTCTGTTGAGTAGCTTGAGGTCCAGAACGGGACGGAATGACCCGTCCTTTTTTGGCACCACGAACAAGTTGGAGTAAAATCTGCGACCACGTTCCTGAAGGGGAACGGGGATCACAACTCCTTCCATCTTTAGAGCGGCTACTGCCTGAAAAAGTGCGTCGGCCTGAGCGGGGGGCGGAGAGGTTCTGAAGAAGCGAGTCGCAGGACGGGAGCTGAACTCTATCCTGTAACCATGAGACAGAATGTCTCTCACCCATCGGTCTTGAACATGTGGCCACCAGGCGTCGCCAAAGCGGGAGAGCCTGCCACCGACCGAGGATGCGGTCAGGGGAGGCCGAGAGTCATGAGGAAGCAGTCTTGGAGGCAGTGCCTCCTGCGGCCTTTTGTGGGCGAGACTTGGATCGCCACGCACAGGAGTTCCTCTGGCCTTTCTCCGGCCTGTTGGACGAAGAGGATTGGGGCTTGGCGGAGGGACGAAAGGACCGAAATCTCGATTGAACCTTTCTCTGTTGAGGTCTCTTAGGTTTGGCCTGGGGTAAGGAGGAATCCTTTCCTTTGGACTCCTTAATGATCTCATCCAATCGTTCGCCAAACAAACGGTCGCCAGAAAACGGCAAACCGGTTAGGAACCCCTTGGAAACAGAGTCTGCCTTCCATTCGCGCAGCCACATGGCCCTGCGGACTGCCACAGAATTAGCGGATGCTACAGCCGTACGGCTAGCAGAGTCCAGGACGGCGTTCATGGCGTAGGAAGAAAAGGCTGACGCCTGAGAGGTCAAAGACGCAACTTGCGGAGCAGAATTACGTGTGACAGCATTAATCTCAGTCAGCCAAGCCGAGATAGCTTGGAGTGCCCACACGGCTGCAAAGGCCGGGGCAAAAGACGCGCCCGTGGCCTCATAGATGGACTTCACCAGGAGCTCTATCTGTCTGTCAGTGACATCCTTTAGCGATGAGCCATCTGCAACCGACACCACAGATCTAGCCGCCAATCTAGAGACTGGAGGATCCACCTTGGGACAGTGAGCCCAACCCTTAACGACTTCAGATGGGAAGGGGTAACGCGTGTCAGTGAGGCGCTTAGTGAAGCGCTTGTCCGGGACCGCTCTGGGCTTCTGGACAGCGTCCCTGAAGTTAGAGTGATCAAAAAAACGTATTGCGTGTACGTTTGGGGAACCGAAACATAGCCCCACAAGAGGTACAGGCCGCAAAAAAACCCTGTGCCTTAGCAGCTTTGCTCCTTGTGGACGACATGCTGTTGTCTCCTAGGAGAGTGATCACTGAGGGTATATGGGAAAGGGGTATACAGCCCACCGAACCGATAGATATCGATATATACGTATCTAATCCGGCACCCTAAGGGGACCAGCACCGGGTGACCGGTGTGGCTTTCCGACCGCTAACGCGCGGAGTGTGTCCTCCAGATTCCCTGCCTGGATCCCCCGGAGCTGCAGAGCTGTTCACTGAGAATCCTCCACCGGCAGAATGCCAAAAAAATGGCTGCCGGAGCTCTCAGGGGAGGAGTGGAGCCGTGGGCGGCGCCAGCAAAGTGCGGGAATCTGGGGTCCCCACAGTGATCAGTGAGGGGGGAGGAAACATGCAGGATGCTCCAGCCCTCACATCCAACGTCAGGCCGGTAATCCCGCCCTTACCCCTGAAAGGCAGGCCCGGGGGCGGGATTTTTGCGACTAGGCCGCGATGAAGCCGGGGACTAAATTTGAGACCGCGCCCGACAAGCAGGCACGGTCGGCGCGGAAGTCCACCGGCCTCCTGGATTCAGCAGCCGCCGCGGTTTCCGGGAAGAAGGTGTGCTCCCTGCACAGTCCCCTAGGGGGACACAGAGTACCTTAGAGTTGCAGGGCCCGGTCCCTGAGTTGAAGAGGCTCCGGTCTGGAAGGGTCCCACAGGGGCTGCGGATGGAGCACGGTCCCAGTAACTGGATGACCGCTTAGGATCCCACTTCTCCCAGAGCCGCATAAGGGATGGTGAAGGAGACGGCATGTGGCTCCAGCCTCTGTACCCGCAATGGGTACCTCAACCTTAACAACACCGCCGACGTAGTGGGGTGAGAAGGGAACATGCCGGGGGCCCCGTGGGGGCCCGCTTTTCTTCCAACCGACATAACTAAGTTGAGAATGCATGAGTGGATGTGTGCCTCCTTCCACACAAAGCATAAAACTGAGGAGCCCGTGATCCACGGGAGGGTGTATAGGCAGAGGGGAGGGGTTACACTTTTTAAAGTGTAATACTTTGTGTGGCCTCCGGAGGCAGAAGCTATACACCCAATTGTCTGGGTCTCCCAATGGAGCGACAAAGAAAGTAACTATTATTATTTGATTATTCATGATAAAGGATACATTGCAAATGCTAGGACGAGCATGCACCACACTATGCTGATATTCATCTCCTGTGATGGACCCATTAAACCGTAATAAGCCTCAGATATCAGATACACAATAGTAGCAGCAACGGTGAAGTCTACCAACCATTGATATTCGGGGAAGTGGTGGAGGGCTGGATCGAAAAAAAAAACGGTTCAGAGTCATTGAATATGATGACAGTTAGTATAATGCATACAACATATACCATTATATTCTATTGTAATAGTTCACAAGAGCATGGAATCCACCACATAACCGTCCCCAGTGTCTAACCGAAAATAACATAACATAAATCATTGAAATTAGAACAATTATTCTCTATAGTCATGGACGTTATGCAATATACTTTAATATCTGACTATAAGATGCAGTTTTTAGCAAGAAAAAAAAATATCTTGCTAAAAAGTGTGTGCGTCTCATCACAGAGAACCATGCAGCAGCACAGTTCTCTCTCTTCCTGCCCACTGATCCCTCTGATCGGTACAGAGCAGGAGGCAAAGATGAACCTCTACATTATTGTGTGTGTACATATGTATGCTGCAGAGTTGTGTGTATACAAATGTTTTCCGCAGAATTGAGGGAGTAAGCAGCTATGTTTTGTGCGTATACATACGTATGCAGCAGAGTTGTGTGTATACAAATGTTTGCTGCAGAGTTGAGGGATTATGCAGCTATGTTGTGTGCGTATACATACGGTACGTATGCAGCAGAGTTGTGTGTATACAAATGTTTGCTGCAGAGTTGAGGGAGTATGCAGCTATGTTGTGTGCGTATACATACGTATGCAGCAGAGTTGTGTGTATACAAATGTTTGCTGCAGAGTTGAGGGAGTATGCAGCTATGTTGTGTGCGTATATATACGTATGCAGCAGAGTTGTGTGTATCCAAAGTTTGCTGCAGAGTTGAGGGAGTATGCAGCTATGTTGTGTGCATATACATACGTAAGCAGCAGAGTTGTGTGTATACAAATGTTTGCTGCAGAGTTGAGTGTGCAGCTGCCTTGTGTGCGAATACATGTGTAGCAGTGTTGTGGGCGTATACATATGTATGCGGCAGAGTTGTGCAAGTGTGTATACAGCAGAGATGTGTTTACACATATGCATGCAGTAGTGTGTAGCTGAGTTGTGCATCTACATTGCATCCAACAGTGTTGCAAGTACAGCGGTGTTGTGTGTAGATGTACTATTTGTGCAGCAGAGCTGTGTTTTTTTGTTTTTTTTACTGTACCTGCAGCAGTGTTGTTCACATTACCCAAAAACTGCAGAGAAACACTAACAAGAGCTGACTGTTAACCTACTAACTATTTATTCCCTAAAGTAGTTTACTGACTCCTGGTGAGATCGACCCCTCAGACACAACCAAAAAGTTTTAACTAGCAGAAAATGTAATATTTCCTACTTTTTTTAAGGTTTAAATCTGGGGTTTTGTAGAGAGGGAAAGTGGAATGGAAAAAGCTCACCCTAATATCCGAGCTACAGGTGCATGAGAAATGGCTGGCGTCCACAAACACTGAATAGAGTGAAAAGTTCCAGCTCTCTGTTCTTCTATAAATAATGTCTTTTATTCATGCATCAGAAAATACAATAAAAAAAATACAGTTCCAGTCCAGCATGGTGACCGGTAACTAAGTTTTTATTGTATTTTGTGATGCGTGAATAAGGCCAAGTGCCCATGTTGCATATTTTTATTTGCGTTTTTTTCTTGCTTATTTTAATCAATAAAAGCAGGGTAAAAGTATCCCAGCAAACTCTATGAGAATCCTGACTTGCTGTGCACATGATGCTTCTTTTTTTCTTGCAGTTTTTGTTGCTGAAAAAAGCAGCAGCATGTCAATTGTTTCTGCATTTTTTTCATCAGTTGACTTCAAAAGGAGTCAGTGAAAAACGCAATAAAAAATGCATGTGTAATGCACATGTTGCTTTTTGTGTGTTTTTATGTGCTTATTTGACATCACTGGGGTCCCTCGGCAGCCATTTCCTCATCGCACGGTCTTTACCGCGAGACCTTACTGCAGGGAACTCTTGTGACGTCACAAGATGAATCAGGTTCATGCCGGTGGATGACCAAGGTTTCCTGCAGATCCGCCAGCATGAACTTGGTTCACCTTGTGGCGTCACCGGGGTTCCCTTTACCTAGGCCAGTGTCAGCAGACAATTTTCTCATCTTGCGGTCTCTACCGCAAGACCTTGCTGCACGAAACTCATGTGACGAAGGTGCCCCCTGGTCTGTGAGGCGATGCTTACTTCAGTAACCTGGGGTCATCATGGTGATGACCAAGGATAACCATGACCGCAATCGCGTCCCTGTGATTGCATTACAGGGACCAGATCACCAGGGAGAGGTAAGCGATTCCTCTCCCTACCTCCTAAATGTTACAATTGCATTGATCGCAGCATTCAAGGAGTTAAACTGCCAGGAGCGACGCGGGCACCGCTCTAGGTAGTGAGAGCCAGGTCTCAGCTGTAACATCAGCCAGTGACCAGGCGGCGATCGCGGGGGTACAACCCCTGAACCCCCGCGATCACCATGATTAAAAAACGCACACAAAAAATGCACGTGAAAAAACATGCAAACGCAAAAAAAAATGTTTTTTTTGTGCTGTGATCATTACTTCATTATTGCTATGGAGTGAAGACAAGCAATGTTTCCAGTTACTAAAGCCATGTGTATGCTTACAATTAATTTTATTGTTCCAACGATTTATAACAACAAATGAAGTAATTTTGCAAATCTTATTATTTTTATTATGAATTCCATGTTTTGTGTCTGCAGCTCTTCTCCCGAGCTATGCGTCTCCACGGTTACATATAACATCGCTTGAACCTGCTGTTATCCTTTCTAAAAGCATTGCCCTCTGGAAACAGAGATAGGTGGCAAATAGAAAGTATGACAAATTAGGACGGTTATTTTGCTTCAGATTTCTATCTAATACCGAATTTTGTACTTCATGATAGAATCCCTTTTTAGTAAAGTGTTCTGCACCATTTTGCAATGCTTTTTCAGCTTAGCAAGTCTTATGTTCCCATGGACAACAATGGTAAACTTGTAGTAAACGGGCTAGATAAAAAAGAAAACTATTTTGGGGTAGAAATAAAAAAAAGAAGCCTCACCTAAAGTGTCAACTTCTGTAACAGTCTTGGTTTCCAAATGAAGGTCAATATCTTTGGGAATGGTAAGAGGTTTATTCTCGATATGGCCATTATATTTTCTGCAAAAGAAAGAACATTACAGGGGACATCAGCGCAAAAGTGAAAAAGAGAAAGAAAGCACAGTGTATCCATCCCCCCTCCAAGAAGAAGAATAAGAGGCAGCGGAGTCTGGAGCTGCTTCTTGTATAGGTCTACTGAAATTGTATGACAACTGCAGGTGTGAATGTGGGAAATGGGACATCTTTAGAAAACCTGGTCTGCACAGTTAAAGGAATCCAGCCAGCAGGGTTTTCATATAGAAAGTAAAGCCAGTGCTATACTGGCGCTAGGATGCTGAATGTAATCATACCTTTTGTTCAGAGAGTGGATGTTTTACTTCAGAAATATGTGCAAGTAAAGTTACAGCAATGCACTGCTATTTGATTGACAGGTGCAACAGGAAGGGAATATGCAGGTTAAGTCTTGTATCTATTCCCGCCCCTGTCTGCCTGCCTGGCCTTCCTTAATAATAATGTTTATTTATATAGCGCCAACATATTCCGCAGCACTTTACAATACGGTGTGGAGGGTTGTATAGACAAATACAGAACAAAATAGTACATAATTCAACAACTACAGTAGGAATGAGGGCCCTGCTCGAAAGCTTACAATCTATGGGATTCCTTACCCTGTCACTGTCATAGACATATTTCTGGTGCAGGCAGACAGACATGGGCGGGAATAGATACCACGATCCAACCCACATATTCTCTTCCTGTTGCATCTGTCAATCAAATAGCAGTGCATTGCTGGAACTTTACTTGCACATATTTCTGAAATGAAACATCCAATCATTGAACAACCGGTATGCTTAGATTCAGCATCCTAGCGCCAGTATAGCACTGGCTTTACTTTATATATGAAAATTATTATTATTTATTATTATAGCGCCATATATTCCATGGCGCTTTACATGTGAAAGGGGTATACAAAATAGGGACCAGTACAATAATCATAAACAATACAAGGCACAGACAGGTACAGGAGGACGGAGGTCCCTGCCCGAGAGGGCTCACAGTCTACAAGGGATAGGTGAGGATACAGTAGGTGAGGGTAGAGATGGTTGTGCGGCGCTGTATCAGACTGAGGGTTACGGCCGGTTGTAGGCTTGTCGGAAGAGGTGGGTCTTCAGGTTCCTCTTGAAGCTTTTCACGGTAGGAGAGAGTCTGATATGTTCTTGCAGAGCATTCCAGAGTATGGTGGAGGAATGTGAGAAATCTTGGATGTGATGGTGGGAAGAGGAGATGAGAGGGGAGTAGAGAAGGAGATCTTGTGAGAATCGAAGGTTACGTGCAGGTAAGTACCGGGAGACTAGGTCACAGATGTAGGGAGGAGACAGGTTGTGGATGAATGGCTTTGTATGTCATGGTTAGGGTTTTGAACTGGAGTTGTTGGGCAATGGGAAGCCAGTGAAGGGATTGGCAGAGAGGAGAGGTCGGGGAGTAGCGGGGGGACAGGTGGCTCCTGCTGGTTGGGTCCCTTTAAGGTTGAATAGTTACCAGTTAACAAATAGACTATCTATTGATGGTAGAAATCACTATTTTCACATAGAGGTCCCATCTTTTCTGTGCAAAGCATAAAACTACAGGTTTTCTCACTGATGTCATGCGAGTCCCCTATACATATTATAGGAGCTGGAGTTCAACCAACACAAAGCAGAAATATATAGATCTAGATGCAGATGCCTCTGGGCGGCCGAGAGCATTGCTCTATAAGGAAAACCATGTGATGCAACATGAAATCGGCTATGCATCTTCTTTATTCTCTTAGGGTAGGTCATCTTATATAAGTATAGGACATGAATCGTGATGGACAAATAGTAAGATATTTCGATTATTAGTACCAAATGCCTAGTACTATTACAGTATTCATCACGAATAATGAACCTAATTCAAGTCAATGGGGAACCGGATCATTTTTCTTAAAAAATGCTCGGGTTCCAAATTTACTTGCGTCGGGTTTGTAATGCATGATGAATACTGGAATATTATTAGGTGTTCAGTACGAATAATCCGAACTTGAATATCTTACTATTCGCCCATCACTAGTCATGAATATATAAGTAGTGGTCTACCCCTTTAAATGACTGTGTACCTGTGTCATCTGCATTTGCTGTTAATATGGATATGCATATTTTCTATATTCTCTTCAATAGGAGCTGATCTGCAGTGCCCTGCAGAGGCCACAACACTGACTATAGAGATGGGCACTTCTGCCCCATATATTGTTTACATCTGTAATAACATATGACCAGTGTTAAGCCCCCGTCACATTTAGCGACTTACCAGCGATCCCGAAAACGATGCGACCTGATAAGGATTGCTGGTAAGTCGCTGGGAGGTCGCTGGTGAGATGTCACACAGTCAGACCTTACCAATGACGCAGCAACGATACAGGTCGCAGTAGCGACCTGTATAATGATCTCTGCTGTCATTGGGACCCTGTCACACAGTGTCAAACACAGCGATGTGTCCTGCCCAGCAGGACATCACCTTTGAAGAAAATGGTCCAGGACATTCAGCAACGACCGGCGACCTCACAGCAAGGGCCAGGTCGTTGCTGGATGTCACACATAACGGGATCGCTAACGAGATCGCTGTTGCATCACAAAAACCGTGACTCAGCAGCGATGTCGCTAGCGATGTCGCTTAGTGAGCCGTGGCCTTTAGTCCCAGGTGTCAGACAACACCAATCAGATATTGAAGACTTACCCTGAAGATAGGTCATTAATATAACAGTAGTGGACAACCCCTTCAGGGACATTTACCTGTCTTTTTTGTTCTTTCCTTTTATTTGTTGCTTTCCAGCTAGTGTTCGTAACTCGTCCTCTGTAGGATGCTGGTACCAGTATAAGCTGCATAATATTAGGGAAAGGAATTTATATACAACCATGAGAAAAACTATGTACAAACCAAGTTCTATGGTTTCAATTATGTCAATTAGAAAATTAAAACAAAAACAAGTGTTCCTTACAAGGTCCTACAATTAGGAAGGTAACCTCAGATGACAGATTAAGCTGTGTCACTATTTAACAGAAACTAGGTCAAAATGCAAAAGTGTTGTGTGAAAAAGTAAGTAAACCCCCTACTGCTTACATAGAAATTAAGAGGCTGTTTATTATTACAATGTCCTGACACATGAAAGCATTGTATTTTCTCACAATTAACTTATATATATATATATATATATATATATACACACACAAGAAGTAAATGATGAAACTGGAATATCCCTTCAAATTAACTTAGTAACTACTACATAGTTATCCTAGTTTTAGCACCTAATTCTTCTGACACATTGGTAGCAGTCTGAGGAGCGTAGGAACAAGTAGACGTTAGCTGGGAGTCCTGATCGCTTGTGAACGTCGCTGCTGTATTGTTAGGCTAGGGTTACGCCGGTCAGTTTTTTTGATATTTGTAGTGTACTCCAGTCTCACTGAGCACTTCGCACACCAGCCAAGGGCGCTTTAATAGAATTAAAGCTGGATCCTACCTGCCCTTTAAATTGTAGGCTTCAGCCCAGATGAAAGCTTTTAAGGCTAGGGTCCCAACAACAGGATACGCCTTGTCACTGGCTGTTGGGCTAATCATAAATCGGCCAAATTGTGTACCACGTACCTCATTTTCAACCTAGTTTCTATAGCAGTAATGCAATTCCAAATATCTTCTCTTCAATGTTTACCTAGTATATATAGCATTTCACTATGTAGCGGTTTCCATTTCAAGGGTTACACAATCGGGCTATGTGCCGCCCCAATGTCTTAACAAATCTAAGGTGCTTGTGGTGAAGGGGCAGACCTACAAAATGGCCATAAAATAACCTAAGGTGTTTGGAGCAGTGTGTAGACTGACACAGTGGTTCCTTCCGGTTATGCACACTACTTCAGTTTGAAGCCAGGACGCGTACACTCGGCTTCATGACCCGGGGTCATGCGCACTGAGCCGAAATCCAGCGTCAGTCGCGATGGCGGCGGACAGGTGAGTAAAATCATCCTCTGACGCTGCACATTCAATAGCATGTTAGCACACCCACAGGGGTGTACTAACATTCTACTGGAGCCGACTAGCCAGGGGAACTAACACCCAGGGGACTAGTCCTCTAGCTCATTACCATATGATAAGAGATCTTTAGAAATACTTTTCTATAGATCTCTTTATCTATGCTAGTGTACACAGGGACGGTTAGGCAGGGATTAGCAATATGCACCCAGAACTGCTCGTGGTTCTGGTGCATATTGGACCTGACAGGTTCACTTTAATTACAAAATCTTGTTTTACTCAAATAAGTTTATGCAATAATAAATAAACCCCACATCAAAAATGACTACATTCAGTATTTCTATGACCTCCATGACATTTAAGAATCGCACAAAGTCTCCTAGAGTGATGCTCATCTTGACTCTTCAGATCTCCTCACAGGTGATTGATTGGGATCAGCTCAGGAGACACTTGGCCACTGAGTCACTTTCACCCTGTTCTGCTTCAGAAATGTAACATTTCTGTGTTTTGGATTATTGTCCTGTTGGAATAGTGAACATATGCCAAAAGCACAGCATTATGGTAACATCTTCTCTTACAAAATATAGCAGCACATCTGTACATTTATGATGCCATCAATGATATGTAGCTCCCTTGCACTCATGCAGCCCCACATAAGGACACTGCCACCACTATGTTCCACCGTAGGCACCATGAATTTTTTTCTACTTTGTGACACCATACAGTTTTGAAGCAATCAGCGCCAAAAACATTTTTCCTAGTCTCATCACTCAAGAATAGAGAGTCTCAGTAGTCTTCATATTTTTAGCATGGGCTCTGGCAAATTAAAGGTGGCCTTTTTTTGGCATAGGCTTTGGGAGAGGATTCCCTCGTGGACAACATGATGCATGCCAGTCCACAGTACATGCCGTATTGTGTCACAGGAAACGCACACCCAGGATTTGGAATTCTTCTTCTTTAGCAAAAAAAAGACTGCGGTGAGCCTGCATGTCAACTTTTTTAAACCCTTCTCATCAGAAGACGCTCCTGTTTAGGCTTTTTCTTCCATGGACGGACTGGGCATCTATGTGAGATAGTTGCAGTTCCATCTTTGTTACATTTTTTGTCTTCCTTTTGCTACAATATTCTGACTGATAAGTAAAACTCTGCTGATCTTCTAGTGGCATTCACCTTCTTGCGTGAAGATACTTGATTCTTTCTCTGGTCTTGTGACATTTCTCTTCCATGTGGTACCATTGCTAAAATCGTTAAATAGGAAGGGGTTTTCTTTGATAATCAAAGTGCTTTTATAGCTATCGCTCTGCTGGACACTAGTGTAATGAATAACTAGATTTACCTGTGGTTTTAAATTCTTGATTAGAATTGTGTAGCCTAAACTTCTGTAGAATGGTATCCCAACGAAAATGTTGATTCTGAGAGGAAACTAACAGTTTTCTGACAAATCTATTGGGGTGTACTCAATACTGAACATACAGTGACATTTCTCCTAAAGACCACCTCTATAAGAAGACAAATCAGATCTCTAGTAACAAATTTTCCGTTCCTCCATACTGGCCACCTTCAGAAAATCACTTAGGCTACTTTCACACTTGCGTTCAGCGCAGTCCGTCACTATGGAGAATAGCGCAGTCCGTTAACGCACTGCGCTATTCTCCATAGACTTGTATGGACGACGCACTGTAACGCAAGTGTCAGCGTTGCATCCGTTGGACGACGCAGCATCGTTATTTTGACGCTGTGCCGGGCGGATGGAACGCTGCATGTAACTTTTTTTGAGCAGCGGAAACCTTTATTTTTCACTGCGCATGCTCTTTTTTTTTTTTTAATCACAAACTTTATTTTATTTCTCGGTGGCCGAACGTTCAGCTGAGCGCTTGGCCGCCGGCATGTCAGGGCACTCAGCTGAGCGCTCAGCCGCCGGCATGTCAGGGCACTCAGCTGAGCGCTCGGCCGCCGGCATGTCAGGGCACTCAGCTGAGCGCTCGGCCGCCGGCATGTCAGGGCACTCAGCTGAGCTCTCGGCCGCCGGCATGTCAGGGTACTCAGCTGAGCGCCCGGCTGCCGGCATGTCAGGGCACTCAGCCGCCGGCATGTCAGGGCACTCAGCTGAGCACTCGGTCGCCGGCATGTCAGGGCACTCAGCTGAGCGCTCGGCCGCCGGCATGTCAAGGCACTCAGCTGAGCACCCGGCCGCCGGCATGTCAGGGCACTCAGCTGAGCGCTCGGCCGCCGGCATGTCAGGGCACTCAGCTGATTGCCCGGCCGCCGGCATGTCAGGGCACTCAGCTGAGCGCCCGGCCGTCGGCATGTCAGGGCACTCAGCTGAGCGCTCGGCCGCCGGCATGTCAGGGCACTCAGCTGAGCGCTCGGCCGCCGGCATGTCAGGGCACTCAGCTGATTGCCCGGCCGCCGGCATGTCAGGGCACTCAGCTGATCGCCCGGCCACCGGCATGTCAGGGCACTCAGCTGAGCGCTCGGCTGCCGGCATGTCAGGGCACTCAGCTGAGCGCTCGGCCGCCGGCATGTCAGAGCACTCAGCTGAGCGCTCGGCCGCCGGCATGTTATAGCTCGGCCGCCGGCATGTGAGAGCGCTCGGCCGCCGGCTATTAAGAGCGATCAGCTGATCGTTCACAATAGTCGGCTGCCGGTACTGTAAAAAAGAGCAAAAAAAAAAATAAATAAATAAATAACGCTTTCCGTTATTTTGTACGATCCGTAGCATTGCGTTGTGCCACTATATGCAACGCATCCGTTGCATCCGTCACACAACGCAATGCTATGGAAGCCGTCCAACGCAAGTGTGAAACTAGCCTTACTGTATTTTTGGGTGGTCATCTAAACAACTCGACAACAGAGACTGCACAGACATGATAATTTGTATGTAATACTTATAATGTTATGGAGGCCTTAGTGTGTAACAGTGGTATGTATGATCATCATTATGAGAACATTAGACGTTACCTGCCATTGCAGAGGAGCCAGCGCGCCAGCGAGTAGTGAGGTATGATCTTCTGGATGACACTGGCCATCACCAATGTGACAACCAGCTGCACGCCAATCACACCCTGCAGACAAGAGGACATGAGGTATGAGCGGGCAGCACAGATACATCAGGGCGAAACCATACACAGGTAATCATTCTGATAAAACATTCATATTCTACTATATTAATCCAAAAAAACGACAGGGGATAGACTTCTGGTGGGCTACTGACTGTGACACCAGCAAACAGGCAAGATATCCAATGTAGTACCTGACACTCTGAGAGCAAAGCAAAAACGCCGAGAGTTAATTAGTCACAAAAAACTAAAGGAATTACTAAACCAGGTGAAAAAAGTGTACAGCCTCGAAATACAGGTTCAGGGTGACACTTGTACTTACAGCAATGTCTGAATATATTCTTGGTATTTACTTCCTAGAAGGGAAAGTGGGATTTGACAATAGCTCAGCAGTCTGAGCAGACACCTCACCGGCCAACAACGGCAGAACTAGGGTTACAGTCTGTATTCTGCAGTCTATGAAAGCACCACTCCAGTAGGCTTTGTTTTTAGCGCTGGCGTGCCACTTTAAATGTAAGGATCAGCACACATGGTGAGTAATACGGAGCGAGTGGAGTGCGATAAAAACATTGCATTTTACTCAGACCAATATTACTCTATGTTGCAGATACCATGAGCGATTTTTTTTCTCAGCCCTAATCGGACCGAAAAAGCAGTCGCAACATGTGCGGGTGGAATGCAATCTTGTTTCACTCGCACCCGTACAAGTCTATGGGGGTGATAGAAACATCGCACTGCACTCACGCTACACCGGTGTAATGTGAGTGCAGTGCGATTCTCACATCAGCCGGCAACAGAGGAGATAGGGAGATAAATCCCTCCCCTCCGCAGCACCGACCCTCCCCTTCGCAGCTGTGGTCTGATCGCACGATCGGACCACAGTCGCATGACACTCTGCTCCCACTGTGTTGCGAGCGTGAGCAGAGTATCATGCGAAGACTCGCACTAATACCCATGTGGCCTCGGCCTAAAAGGTCAAAATTGTACCAATAGAAATATCGGCTCACCATCATAAAAATAAGCTCCCAAATAGCTTAATCAATGAAAAAAAAAAGTTACTAGCAACACAAAATATTATAATGTTTTAAAAATTTACAAATTAGGGGAAGGTGAAAAAGAGGAAAGAAAAAAGACCACCACCTTATAAGTTAGGTATCGCCGGAATCATACACCATTTTACCCTATTTGGAATTTATTGTCAATTTTACAGTATATCATATAGTAAAAGTGAATGGTGTTATTGAAATCTGTACCTTAGGCTAGGTGTGCACACAGGGTTTTTTTGACGATGCGCTATTGTGCGTTTTTGAACGCAATAAATGCACAAAAACGCAAAAATGCACTGGTAAAAAACGCATGTGTTTTTACTGCGTTTCGGTGCGTTTTTGACTGCGTTTTTCCAATGTACTGCATGAGTGAAAAATGCAGTAAAATGCAGGAAAGAATTAACATGTCCATTTTTTTTTTTTAGCTCAAAAACGCAGCTAATAAAAAACGTTGTGTGCAGACAGCAAAAATGAAAAGTCATAGACTTTGCTGGGGAAGCAATGTCATGCAGTCTTGAGCCCAAAAACGTACTGGAAAAAACGCTCAGTGCACACATAGCCTTATACTGCAAAAACCACGATTGTCAGCACTGTTGCTTTGCAGCGCTGGGGTCCTTGGTTCAAATCCCACCAAGGACAAGGAGTCTGAATGATCTCCCCGTGTTTGTGTGGGTTTCCTCTGGGTCCGGTTTCCTCCCACACGCCAAAGACACAGTAATAGGGAAATTAGATTATGAGCCCCAGTGAGGACAAGTAATGATTGCTGTAAAGCGCTGCGGAATATGTTGGAGCTATAGAAGCAATGCATAGTAAATAAATGGCAGCACTGACGGATAAATAAGAAGCTCTTAGAAGAGGGTGGGCTGGGGAATGAATATGCAAAACTGGAAAATCGCATGGTGATAGATGGATTAAAATAAAGAGGAGAGCCCATATAACTGACCGGTAGTTTGGAAATGAGCATCCAAACACCTCTCTAAACTCATTCATAGGGTGCAGTGATTAAGCAAGCTTAAAATAGTTATCTGCAGACTATCGCGCCAAGTAAACAAGTCATCTGCTGCCCATAACATGATATCCTATGGGCTTGATTCATCATGACTGGCAGTGTTCACACCGGTCTTGGCGAGGGGGTGAGCTGGAGACAGACGCTCCTAATTCATGAAGAGTTGCCTGCCTCTTTATGAATCAGGACCGGAGAAACGGCTAGTAAATCAGTGTGCATCTTGTCGGTAATCTTACTCCAGTCCCTGCTGGAGTAAGATTTGTGTGATAGCGAACACCACTGTCCGGCATGAATTTAACGAGGTCAGTCGCCATGCCCCATTCCCGCCCCAGCTCCACTCACTTTGTTAGGGCAAACATGTCATGAGAACGCCAAAAGTTGAACCATTTTAGCACAATCGCCAGTTGCACCAAAATTCTGTGACTTTGATGAATTAGGCTCTATGTGTACAGAATGGCAATTATACTATATTAAATGGACAGTAAACGACCAATAGACTTTTATATTTTAACAATCAGAGGTCATTTATCGTCTGGAATCAGGCATGGTAAATGGCGTCTACATTAATGAAGTTGTTCACCCATAAAAAATAACTTCATAAAGCACCGGATGTGCGCTACAGTAATAAACAAAAGTATATTCACCTTCCCCATCCCCCACACACCATCCCCTTCCACTCTCCTTGATTCTAGTCTGCTGAACATTTGACCCAATGCCTCAGTTATGGCCGGTAATTCTCTGCAGCAGTCACATGCCTATGAGGCCAGAAGAGGCGGCTCTGAGAGCAGACTCTGTACATCCTGTTCTGCCTGTGGGGACATGTGACCAGTGTGATCAGTGATTGGCTGCAGCAGTCACATGCCTATGGGGCCAGAAGAGGCGGCTCTGAGAGCAAACTCTGTACATCCTGTTCTGCCTGTGGGGACGTGTGACCAGTGTGATCAGTGATTGGCTGCAGCAGTCACATGCCTATGGGGCCAGAAGAGACAGCTCTAGGAGCAGACTCTGTACATCCTGTTCTGCCTGTGGGGACGTGTGACCACTGTGATCAGTGATTGTCTGCAGCAGTCACATGCCTATGGGGCCAGAAGAGGCAGCTCTAGGAGCAGACTCTGTACATCCTGTTCTGCCTGTGGGGACATGTAACCACTGTGATCAGTGATTGTCTGCAGCAGTCACATGCCTATGGGGCCAGAAGAGGCAGCTCTAGGAGCAGACTCTGTACATCCTGTTCTGCCTGTGGGGACATGTGACCACTGTGATCAGTGATTGGCTGCAGCAGTCACATGCCTATGGGGCCAGAAGAGGCGGCTCTGACAGCAAACTCTGTACATCTTGTTCTGCCTGTGGGGACGTGTGACCAGTGTGATCAGTGATTGTCTGCAGCAGTCACATGCCTATGGGGCCAGAAGAGACAGCTCTAGGAGCAGACTCTGTACATCCTGTTCTGCCTGTGGGGATGTGTGACCACTGATCAGTGATTGGCTGCAGCAGTCACATGCCTATGGGGCCAGAAGAGGCAGCTCTAGGAGCAGACTCTGTACATCCTGTTCTGCCTGTGGGGACATGTGACCACTGTGATCAGTGATTGGCTGCAGCAGTCACAAGCATTCCCAGCTAGAAGTGGGAACTCAGAGACCAGCAAGACAGGCTGTGGTGCAAGAAGGGAGCGGATCGGTAAATCAGTTGGGATCAGTAACATTTTTTGTGGTGGCAAACTATTTAAATACGGTAGCAGTCTACAAAAATGTTTTGACTTTTATCCATTAAAGCTCACATGTAGTACTACAATGTCTGTTTTCATGACAAAGCATTACCTAGAACTGATTCTTTAAAGCAGATCTAGCACTAGATTTCATAAGTTTTCCAAAGCCTGATGAGGCTGCTGTATTTACTTTGACAATCCATGTCAGAATGGCTCTATAGTTCTGTAAGAACGGTTAACTCAATCTCCGCCCACCTAGGCTGATTGACAGCTGTTCAGTGCAAACTTCACTCTATAGCCGTGTACTATGCTCGTCTTCATACCAGGATGTTACAGCCATTCAGATATAGATTTTCAGTCAATATCACAGCGTCAGATACAAAAGATCTATTTAATGTGAGCAAATTGTATTGTGAAATCTGGTGACAGGTCTGCTTTAAAGGGATTGCCTCAAGTTGTCTTCAGACGCACAGTGCTCTCCAGCCTCCAGCATTAGGAGGTGCGCTGGGGCACTGAACCTGGCTGGATCCAGACAACTTCACTCGCAAGCTGCCAAGGAAACCAGCCTCCTCAGTGGTGGCAGCAGTTAAAGGGGTGGTTCACTAGTTAGTATTCATAGGCACATCGATATGATGTTGAGAAACAAGGTTTCTCTCAAATACTATGTGAGCTGCGCTCATGCGGTACAATCATCCCCTTCGTGTGACCCCCAGGCTCCGTGACCTCTGATGTCCGGTGATGTCACGTCAACTTCCTGTTGACCTGACATCACCACGGCCCGCCCAAGTCTTCCTGAGTGACTGGGTTGAGGACGGCGTTTCACAGCTCCCTCCTTCACTGCAGAGCGCCGCAAGCAGGAGGGATGCTGGGCTGTAACGAGTGGTGGGAACAAGCTCGAAATAATAGAATTTAAAATATCCATCTGTTCTTGCCAACAGTTTTTATAAGCACTCTGCAATTTTACATATTTAATATAGTAAGACACCCAGTTTGGTCCTCTAGGCACTGATGTTTTAGTATTCTTGACCAGGCCAGATTTTTCATATCTGATGTCACTTTATGACGTAGTAATAATTTTTGAACTTTATGTTAGAGATGAATTTAGGTTGACATATTTTTGTGCTTTTTTTTAATGAAAATATCTGAAATTTGATACAAACATTAACACAGATTTTTTTTTTTACCATAAATTATCCATGTCAGCATCATTTTTCAAACATCCATTTATTTTATTAGGGTACCAGAAGGGTTAAAAGCTTAGTAGCAATTTTTCATTTTATGAAGAAAAGTTACAAAAGCTCACTTTTGTTTTTAGGGACCTATTGACTTTTAAAGTGAATGAGGGACCTATTTATTGGAAACCCCCAAAAGTGATCCCCCCCCCCCAAGCTTTCAAACCCAGTTAGGCTATGTGCGCATGCTGTATTCTGACGTGGCAAATAAACTACAGCGTTTTGGCAACTGTAAGCACTGCGTTTGAGAAACAAATTGCATCTAAAACGCATGCCTTTTGGATGCATTTTTGACAGTGCGGTCCCACTCGGCTCTGCTACATCCCCACAGAACATGGCTGGCTGCGAGACAGTGCCGTGCGATCAGAATGAACTCGGATGAACTTCACCCAACTTCATTGTCATCGCGCCGCTCTGTGTGCCGCGGCCTGATTTGTGGTCATCGGTGAAGGACTCACCGGTGACCGCAAATCCCCTGAGTGACTGAAGTGAGCTGCGCGATCAGCTGTGCCGTCACTGAGGTTACACACGGCCAGCTGGAGTCCTCCACCTGAGACAACAAATCACCTGAGTGAGGGCACAGCTGATCGCGCAGCTCACTTCAGTCACTCAGGCGACTTGCTGCCATAGTTGGAGGATCCAAAAGGTGGCCGCGGGTAACCTGAGCGACATCACAGCTGATAGTGTGACTCACTTCAGTTGCTCCGTGGAGCTGACAGAGAGCGGTCGTGGTCTGTGGCCGCTTGCTGTCAGCTTCCGATGTAGCAGAGCTGGACGCGTCATGGGACCTCGTGTGGATTACGCCGGACCTGGAGGGCTGTTTGGGGATTAATAAACTGGTAAAAGAGGGTGTTTTTTTGTCTTTTATTCCAAATAAAGGATTTTTTGGGCGTAAGTATTTATTTACTTTAAGTTACAGATTAATCATAGGGGGTGTGATTAACCTAAAACTTAGTGGCAGTGATGGGCTGCCATTAACTCCTTATTACCCCAATTGCTACCTCACCAGACCAATTCAGGATGAGCCGGGTAGAGTTCCAGGACTGTCACATCTAATGGTTGCGGCAATTCCGGGTGGCTGCTGACTGATATTTTTAGGCTGGGGTGCTCCCCATAATGTGGGGGCTCCCCATCCTGAGAATACCAGCCTTCAGCCGTGTGGCTTTACCTTGGCTGGTATCAAAATTGGGGGGAACGCACGTTGGTTTTTTAAATTATTTATTTTACTGCACAATATAGACCCGCCCACCGACGGCTGTGATTGGTTACAGTGAGACAGCTGTCACTCAGCGTGGGTACGCGTCTGAATGCAACCAATCATAGGCACCGGTGGGCGGGGGAAGTAGTGAATAGGAAATGGAATAATGAGCGGCCGGCACTTTCGGAAGCAGGAGAAGCCGCTGCAGTGCGACAGCTGTGCAGCGCCACGCCGGTGATCGTGAGTATGAGAGAGGGGGTGAGATGGAGAGACACACAGACAGAGAGAGAGAGACACACAGACAGAGAGAGAGAGACACACCGACAGAGAGAGAGAGAGATAGAGACACCGACAGACAGAGACACACAGACAGAGAGAGACAGAGAGAGACCGACACCGACCGAGAGAGACCGACACCGACCGAGAGAGACCGACACCGACCGAGAGAGACCGACACCGACCGAGAGAGACCGACACCGACCGAGAGAGACCGACACCGACCGAGAGAGACCGACACCGACCGAGAGAGACCGACACCGACCGAGAGAGACCGACACCGACCGAGAGAGACCGACACCGACCGAGAGAGACCGACACCGACCGAGAGAGACCGACACCGACCGAGAGAGACCGACACCGACCGAGAGAGACCGACACCGACCGAGACAGACCGACACCGACCGAGACAGACCGACACCGACCGAGAGAGACCGACACCGACCGAGAGAAAGAGTGGGTGGAAAATGCAACCAAGACACACTGAAGAAGTGACATGCTGCTTTTTTTTACGCAACAATTGTCAAATATTTGGCAGCCAGAATGCTGCCTAAAAAAGCAACGTGCGCATGGAATTTGCTGACGTCTTATAGACTTTGCTGGGGAAGCACAATGACACGGTGCAGTTTTAAACACAGCCAAAACGCAGGGAAAAACGCAACGCAAGCATACAGCCTTAAGGAGTTTGCACCTTCAGGTGTTTCAAGGGAAATAACACATGTGGCATGAAGAAATGAACATTTTTTTTTTTACTAGTATGAAACGTGAACCCCAAATAATGGCCTCATTTTTCAAACTACAATCCTCAAAGAATGAATTCAGGGATGTGGAGAGCGTTTGGACCCAACAGATATTTCACAGAATTTTTAACCAAGGGCTGTGAAAGTGAAATATTTCTTTTTTTCCTTAAAATGAACAAGAAATAAAAAAGGAGCCCTATTTAAGAAACTACAACTCTCAGGAAAAAACATCTAGGGGTGCAGTGAACATTTTGAAATCAAAGTTGTCTCACAGAATTTTAGACATTTCACTGTGATAATAAAACAAAAAAAATTACTTTAAAGTGTTGCTTTAAACCTAAATTTTTCATTTTCTGAAAAAGTAACAGACGTGGACTCCGCAATTTGTTACAGAATCTAAGGCCTTATTCAGATCCGTGACTCAGTTACAAGTTTTATTTATGGTTTTGAAGAACAGAACATGCAATCATTAGAATTATCTAGCTGTTCACATGTCCGGGTGGTTTAGCAGTCCCTGAATACGGGACCATACAAGTCTAAGGCTCTGTGAAAATTACAGACGGCATATGCAACCTGTGTGTTGTCTGTGATTAACATTGTAATGCAGGAGTTGGGAACCTATGGCTTGAGAGCCAGATGTGGCTTTTATGATGGCTGTATTTGGCTCGCCGACAAATCTTTAATTAAAAAAAAACAAAACGTATTTTCCGGTTTGTAAGACGCACTTTTCCCCCCAAAACTGTCTTACAAACCGCATATGGCTCACCGGGGCGGCAGTAGGGGCGCAGGGTCGGTGATACTGCAGGCTCGTGGGGTGTCATGGCAGCTGGCACCATTGATCTGTGGGCTGCTTTGAATCTCCAGCAGTTGACAAGATTGACTTCAAGAAAATGGCCGCGGAGGCGGCGCGCGCAGATAGGACTCTGCAGCCATTGTCTTGAAGTCCATCGCGTCGATCTGCGCACATGCCACAGCCATTTTCTTGAAGTCGATCTTGTCAACTGCGGGAGATTCAAAGCAGCCTGCAAGCAGACCAATGGCGCCCGCCACCGTGACACCCCACATGCCTGCAGCAATATCGCCGACCCGCCACACACTGACCCTCTTGAGCTGCAACACCCCCTCCTCCTTGCCCACAGCATTGCCTACCCTGTCTCCTGGGACCTTCTAGGCCGCTCCACCACCATCGCTCCCCCTGGTGAGTATGGCTTTCACGGAATTACATTTTAAAATGTGTGGCGTTCATGGCTCTCTCAGCCAAAAAGGTTCCCGACCCTGTTGTAATGGTTGGGAGAAGGTTTACAGAATTTTTAAATCAGTAAAAAAATCACTGATCAAACATAAATAAGACTGCAGAGGACCATAAAGAATGAAAATAGCAAATATGCCATTTAAAGCACCAATCCAGTGGGGGGGTTTCAGTGCTAGAGTGGCGCTTTAAATCTAGGCCCCCTGCCCCCCTATCATATAGTCCACTTCCGGCAGCTTCACCTTTTATTGACACTGCTCCGGTCCTGAAGCACCATCTTGTGCCCGGATCTCCTGACTGGCTGGACGTTATGTCACAAGCTCTCAATACAGACTATGAGAGCCAGATTGAGGCTCTCATAGACTTGTTTTGAGTTGTGACCTCCAGCAATCTCCATGAAACACTGACGCTGCCGGCAGATCTGAAAACACTACAGCCCGACAAGAGCACCAGGGCTAGAAGATGAAGCCACAGGAGGGAGAGTATAAATGACAGGGGGCAGGGGACTTACATTTAAAGCATCACTACAGCGGTGCAATAAAAAAAAACAAAAAAAAAACCCAAAAAAACTAATAAAAATTGAATCTTTTAAAAAAAACAAAAAACAAACCCTGGAGTGCTGGAGCTTTAAGTGTTCATACATTGTCCCAGGTTCTGCTTCTGGAAAAACAGACACTGCAGGACTCAGAGGGCATGAAACCCTTTTAGCTTTGAAAATTGTGGATTTTTTTTTGAGGGGGGGGGGGGGGGGGGGGAATAAGCCATGTTGCTTCTCCCCCACTTTTCCAATCACAGATGATGAACTATATTGGGGGCTTGTTTTTTTGTTTTTTTTCTCGCAGGATGAGTTCAAGTTTTTAAGTTTTATCGGTACCATTCTGAGGTGCATAACATTTTTGACTGCTTAGAGTACAGGATGAATGTGAACCATGGCTTCTACCTACCTCTCTGAACCTGACATTACCTCTCTAACCAAAATCCCACAATGTCTGTCTGCTATTTCATCCTTCTTCTCTGCGCTATTCCTGAAGCTTAACATGGACAAAACAGAGTTCATTGTCTTTCCTCCTCCTCACTCATCTCCTCCAACAAGCCTTTCCATCAAAGTTGATGGTTGCTCACTCTCCCCAGTCTCACAAGCTCGTTGCCTTGGAGTAACTCTCGACTCTGCTCTATCCTTCAAGCCACACATCCAAGCCCTCTTCACCTCATGCCGATTACAACTCAAAAATATCTCCCGGATCCGTGCTTTCCTTTACCAAGAATCAGCAAAAACATTAGTGCATGCCCTCATCATCTCCCGCCTCGACTACTGCAACCTCCTGCTCTCTCGCCTCCCTTCCAACACTCTTGCACTCCTCCAATCTATCCTAAACTCTGCGGCCCGCTTAATCCACCTCTCCCCCCGCTATTCCCCAGCCTCGCCACTCTACCAATCCCTTCACTGGCTTCCCATCGCCCAACGACTCTAGTTCAAAACATTAACCATGACATACAAAGCCATCCACAACCTGTCTCCTCCTTACATCTGTGACCTATTCTCCCGCTACCTACCTGCACGCAACCTCAGATCCTCACAAGATCTCCTTCTCTGCTCCTCTCTTATCTCCTCTTCCCACAATCACGTACAAGATTTCTCCCGTGCCTCCACCATACTCTGGAACGATCTACCTCACATATCAGACTCTCCCCTCCCGTGGAAAACTTCACGAGGAACCTCAAGACCCATCTCTTCCAACAAGCCAACAACCTACAATAACCCTCAGTCCAGTAGACCACTGCGCAGCCAGCTCTGTCCTCACCTATTGCACCATCACCCATTCCCTGTAGACTGTGAGCCCTCCCGGGCAGGGTCCTCTCCCCTCCTATACCAGTCTGTATTGTACTGTTAATGATTGTTGTATGTAAACCCTCTTTCACTTGTAAAGCGCCATGGAATAAATGGCGCTATAATAATAAATAATAATAATAATCAGCAATCAGAAAATATTCTGTGCCAATTAAGCTTCAACTAATCTAGAAAAAAAAAAAAATAATCTATATATATATCTATATCTCTATCTATCTATCTATCTATCTATCTATCTATATATAAACACACACATACAGTACTGACCAAAGGTTTGGACACACCTTCTCATTCAAAGAGTTTTCTTTAATTTCATAAATCAAAAAATTGTAGATTCACATTGAAGGCATCAAAACCATGAATTAACACATCTGGAATGAAATACTTAAAGTGTGAAACAACTGAAAATGTCTTATATTCTAGGTTCTTCAAAGTAGCCACTTTTTGCTTTCATTACTACTTTGCACACTCTTGCCATTCTCTTGATGAGCTTCAAGAGGTAGTCACCGGAAATGGTCTTCCAACAGTCTTGAAGGAGTTCCCAGACATGCTTAACACTTGTTGGCCCTTTTGCCTTCACTCTGCGGTCCAGCTCACAGCAAACCATCTCAATTGGGTTCAGGTTTGGTGACTGTGGAGGCCAGGTCAGCTGGCGTAGCACTGCATCACTCTCCTTCTTAGTCAAATAGCCCTTACACAGCCTGGAGGTGTGTTTGGGATCAATATCCTGTTGAAAAATAAATGATGGTCCAACTAAACGCAAACCGGATGGCATAGCATGCTGCTGCAAGATGCTGTGGTAGGCATGCTGGTTCAGTATGCCTTCAATTTTGAATAAATTCCCAACAGTGTCACTAGCAAAGCACCCCCACACGATCACACCTCCTCCTCCATGCTTCACAGTGGGAACCAGGCACATAGAGTCCGTTCACCTTTTCTACAAAGACGCGGTGGTTGGATCCAAAGATCTCAAATTTGGACTCATCAGACCAAAGCATATATTTCCACTGATCTAATGGCCATTCCTTGTGTTCTTTAGCCCAAACAAGTCTCTTCTGCTTGTTGCCTGTCCTTAGCAGTGGTTTCCTAGCAGCTATTTTACCATGAAGGCCTGATGCACAAAGTCCCCTCTTCATAGTTGTTCTAGAGATGAGAGAAGGTGTGTCCAAACTTTTGGTCTGTACTGTAATTATATATATATATATATATATATATATATATATATATATATATATTATATACACAAATACATGCATACACACACACACGCACGCACCGTATATATTCCTCATGTCATCCGTATGGCATTTGTTTTTAGACACCAGCAGATAAAGGGGCGGTTCACTAGTTAGTATTCATAGGCATGTCGATATTATGTTGAGAAACAAGGTTTCTCTCAAATACCTTGTATTGCCAATAGTGCCCGTAAGCAACGCTATTGCGGTCCGCTCACCCCACTTCGCGTGACCCCAGGGTTCCGTGACCTTTGATGTCTGGTGATGTCACGTCCTCTTCCTGTTGATCTGACATCCCCGAGGTGGGTCGCAGTCTTTCTGAGTGATTGGGCTGTGGGCGGTGTTTCACCGCTCGTCACAACCCAGCATCACAGCGCAACATCTCCCTGCCCTTTCCTCCTTTACTGCAGAGTCGCAAGGAGGAGCCCACAGCTCAGTCACTCATGGAGACTGGGGCCGGCCGCGGTGATGTCAGGTGAACAGGAAGTTGACGTGACATCACCAGACATCAGAGGTCACGAAGCCAGGGGTCACGCAAAGGGGGTGAGCGGACCACAATAGCGCTGCTCACAGGCACTATTGGCAACACAAGGTATTTGAGACAAACCTTGTTTCTCAACATAATATCAATGTGCCTATGGAAACTAACTAGTGAACCACTCCTTTAACAATTGCCAATACTGAATACAGTTTCCAATGTTAAAGAATGACAATGTATCCATAAATATCGGATGCTATTCTATGACTTCATGCGGAATCTGATTTTTGTTTTTGCACCCATAGACTTGAGTGTGAGTCTCATCTGAGATACGGAAGAGACTAGTGGATGCTGTGATTTTTTTCCCCACGCAGCTTTGGTCTGTGAAAAATAAAATAAATTTTACATCTGCACTGCCCTCTTGAATAACATTGGTCCAGCACTCGACAGAACAATTATATCCATTTTTTTTTTATTTTGCTACTTTAGTACATATACGTTATGTTTTAACGGCAAAACATTTTTCAGTGATATTTTGGGGGCTTTATTTTTTTTCCACTTTTTAACAAATTGCAATGAACTTTTGTTCTTACTTTGCCACAATATGAGTCTTGAACACTTTACACTCTGAATGTTGGTCTAATACACTGCAATACTTGTATTTTACACAGTTTTACCATGACATACGGCCTGTTAGAGAATAATGATAGCAGGGCCTAAAGGCCGTCATACATATTAGCCTACAGTCGTCCGAAACAGCCAACATCGGTGAGATCACCGGCAGTCTTCGTTCCCCCAGCAAATGATGTTGGTGGATTTCCAATGGCTGGTCCTTTTTTCTGTGGGAGATAAGTTGCTGCTGGAAAAAAACAGCTCTCTCAGAGATCACAGGACCCCAGTGCTTCTGTGTATGGAGTTGGGGGAGATCGCGGCCGGCCAATAAATCGTTCAGCCGACAGCTGCCTAATGTGTATAAGGAGATTAACAGGCCACCATGGGTAAAACACCTCGAGGCCATTGAGTGGTCTGAAAATGTCATCTCAACCCTCAGTAACCAGAGATTATTGCTCCTAATTTACAAGCCAACCATTACTGGGACCTATAAAAGAAGCCCCCAAATTTCATCACTGTGCACAATAACACCAGACATATTTATACTAAAATGTTAAAAGCACAAACAAACAAAAAATAATGCTAAATGGGCCTTACACAGAATAGTTCTTCTGGTCACTGCTGCAAAATAACAACTTCAAATGTGATCAAAATAATTAAAGGGATTGTCCACTTTCAAGAAACTTTGTCCATAGGCTCAGTTATTTGTAAAAAAACAAACAAACAGGATTCTAACTACCCTCCCCGGACTACCCTCCCTGGATCCAGCCCTGCTTCTCCGCTGAGTACCCAGTCTCTGTTGATGGGCTGGAGTGGTGAAGTCATGTAGACAGGGCTGCAGCCAATCATTGAGCTCAGCAGCTCAAGTCGATAGCCAGCCAGAGTCTCTGAGCTCAGTGATTGGCTGCATCATTTTTGATGTGACTTCACTACAGCAGCCCTTCGACCTAAGCCACACGACATGAAAATCGGACCGAGTGGAATGCGATAAAACATTGCATTCTACTAGGACCAATATTAACCTATGTCCCAGCACCCATGAGCCATTATTTTCTCGGCCCCAATCGGACCAAGGAAACAATCACAGCATGCTGCAATTGTAATGCGATAATCTCTCGCACCCATTCCAGTGTATGGGGCGAGAGAAAGATCGCACTGCACTCACAGTACACCAGTGTACCGCGACTGCAGGGCGAGAGTGGCAATAGCCGGCAACGGAGGAGAGAGGGAGATAAATCCCTCCCTCCCCTCCTCAGTGCTGGCCCGCCTCTCCTCATCGCCAGTCTGATCGCATGATCGGACCTCAGTCGCAGTGACATTCGCATGACACTCGACTTCTGCTGTGCTGCCAGCGTGAGCAGAGTGTCATGCGAGGATCAGATTAGTCCCTGTGTGGCCCCGGCCTTCAACAGAGGCAGGGGCAACTGCAGAGATGCAAGGCTGGATCCAGGGATGGTAGGAAAACACAATGTAAAAATAACATACATAAAACCTGTGAATCTGTGCCGCACTTCCAGGGAATGTTCTACAAAGCTGAGAGCGATCGTGTTACACTGAATGACATACTTCACAACCCGTACAGGCCTTCAATGTGAGGAGAACACTGCCGTGCACTAACGAACAAGGAAACATTATCTTAAGAAGCGTGTTCTCTACAATAATGAACAAATGCAAATATGAACTGATGAAGGACGAGATTACTTATATCAACACAAGGGCTGACGAGTTATAGAAGGTTATCAGCAAGGAGAAAGAAAGACGGTGGCAACTACAAGGTCAGAGAAACTGCTTTTCTTATCGATACTTGTTTGTCTTTGGTATGCTACCGAAGATGGAGGCAAAAAAACTAAAAAATCCTGGCATTCTTTTCTCACATCCCAGGGCTCCTGACAGTTACACATACAGTATGAGATATCATAGTCATTGTTCTGCAGCATTCCATGGTCAGATGCAGTAAGTATGCTCCAGGCCAGGGGGGGCTAAAACTTCTCCCATACCAATTATTTACTTATATGTATGAACATCACTATATAAACCAACTACCAAGGATTTAGCTGTTGCTGGTGTGGCCACCTTTAAGTGATTGTCCGCTACTCAGACAACCCTTTCTCAATTACAATATTCCCCCAGGTAGTGTTAAAACAACCTGTACTCCCCTCCAGCGGCAACAGCATTCCAGTGACGTCAGCACCTGGTCTCCCGGGGCTCACATGACATAATCTGTGGTATCTTCACTCTCACTCCCTTTGAACGAACCTAACAATGGGCAGAAGTGAGAACTGCTTCTGTTCTCTGACTTCCTCCGCATGACTGTTTTGTTCGAAGGAAGGGACAGTGGAGCGGCCACAGATTGTTGTGTCATGTAAGCCCCGGGACACCTGGGAATGGTGCCAGTATCAGAAGGGAGTACAGACTGTTTTTATTCTTCATGGGTGTATACTGTAATAGAGAAGTAGTTGTCTGAATAGTGGAAAACCCCTTTAAGGGTATGATAAGGTTTTAGACAATGGCATACCCGCTGAGTTTTCCAAGGCAAAGACGCATTTTCCTGAAGCGTCCTCGTAGCAGTGTTTCCTTCACTGTTTTGCAGCAGCTTCAACGTCTTTTTTATCAACTATATATTTATGTGAGCCGCTTTCAAGCAGAGACTTCCCAAACGATGGAAATGTTACTTCTTTTGACCGCATTTTTAGTTTTCAAAGCCTGAAGTGGTTAAAAGTGACAAAAAAATGAGACATGTGCACAGACAATTTTAGATTGCTGATCTTTTGCACTTTTTCATGTATATAAAAAAAAATACATAGTATCCAGATTCTCTAATAACAGGATATTTATTGTTATGTCCCAGATGGACAGGTAATGGTTACAGAGCACAATGTGCTCGATGTATCAGGATAACCAGAGCCATGTTATAATTGTAGCCTTGGTACATTAGACGGTGAAAAAAATGGTAAAAACCCCACAAGTGTCACCACTGTCAACATCCTGAAAAATGCTGTTCTATGCTTTAGTCATGTAGGTTCTGGTGGAAGATGAGTGACAACTTACATGACCACTATTACCCTGGCCACTGGGTTTGACCCTTGTCTAAAGGTCATGAGTAGTCCCTAAGGAAGAGTGCAGCAGGTCACAGTATGGGGAATCAATGGTATAATGTCAGAAGCAAGCTGCCAATGTGTCATAAGAAAATGGGAATGGGTAAAGAAAAACAGCCGACTAGGTTACTCTATATAGAAAAGGTGCGTATTGGCGCATACACGGAACAAACTTTACAAATGTAACAAAGGGGCGAGGCAGGAATAACTTCCTGACCTCTAATGGCCGGCTATGGTTTAAAATAATAAAACTGGCTGTTACTCACCCGTCCAGGGTCCAGTGCTGCCTCTCTGCCGCTGCTCCAGACTGTGTTAACAGGCTGCAGTGGTGCCCTCATGTCTACAGTGCACATCACTGCTGCAGACAATCACCGAGCACAGCGACATTGGCGGAGCCGCCGAGCTTAGTCATAGGCTGCAGGGTGATGTGCGTTGTACTTGTGACGTCACCGATACTGACATTCAGCTGAGCATCTTTGGAGAGGCAGTGCTGGACCTGTGGAGGGGGGAGTACTGAGCATCATTGGAGAGGCAGTGCTGGACCTGTGGAGGGGGAGTACTGAGCATCTTTGGAGAGGCAGTGCTGGACCTGTGGAGGGGGAGTACTGAGCATCTCTGGAGAGACAGTGCTGGACCTGTGGAGGGGGGAGTACTGAGTATCTTTGGAAAGACAGTGCTGGACCTGTGGAGGGGGAGTACAGAGCATCTCTGGAGAGGCAGTGCTGGACCTGTGGAGGGGGAGTACAAAGCATCTCTGGAGAGGCAGTGCTAGACCTGTGGAGGGGCAGTACTGAGCATCTTTGGACAGACAGTGCTGGACTTTTTTGAAGGGGGAGTACTGAGCATCTTTGGAGAGACAGTGCTGGACCTGTGGAGGGGGAGTATTGAGTATCTTTGGAGAGGCAGTGCTGGACTTGTGGAGGGGGAGTACTGAGCATCTTTGGAGAGACAGTGCTGGACCTGTGGAGGGGGAGTACTGAGCATCTTTGGAGAGGCAGTGCTGGACCTGTAGAAGGGTGAGTACTGAGTATCTTTGGAGAGGCAGTGCTGGACCTGTGGAGGGGGAGTACTGAGCATCATTGGAGAGGCAGTGCTGTACCTGTGGAGGGGGGAGTACTGAGCATCATTGGAGAGGCAGTGCTGTACCTGTGGAGGGGGGAGTACTGAGCATCATTGGAGAGGCAGTGCTGGACTTTTTTGAAGGGGGAATACTGAGCATCATTGGAGAGGCAGTGCAGGACCTGTGGAGGGGAGGGGGCGGGGGAGTACTGAGCATCATTGGAGAGGCAGTGCTGGACCTGTGGAGGGGGAGTACTGAGCATCATTGGAGAGGCAGTGCTGGACCTGTGGAGGGGGAGTACTGAGTATCTTTGGAAAGGCAGTGCTGGACCTGTGGAGGGGCAGTACTGAGCATCTTTGGAGAGGCAGTGCTGGACCTGTGGAGGGGCAGTACTTAGCATCATTGGAGAGGCAGTGCTGGACCTGTGGAGGGGCAGTACTTAGCATCTTTGGAGAGATAGTGCTGGACCTGTGGAAGGGGGAGTACTGAGTATCTTTGGAGACAGTGCTGGACCTGTGGAGGGGGAGTACTAACCATCATTGGAGAGGCAGTGCTGGACCTGTGGAGGGGGAGTACTGAGCATCATTGGAGAGGCAGTGCTGGACCTTTTTGAAGGGGGGAGTACTGAGCATCATTGGAGAGTCAGTGCTGGACCTGTGGAGGGGGAGTACTGAGCATCTTTGGAGAGACAGTGCTGGATCTGTGGAGGGGGAGTACTGAGTATCTTTGGAGAGGCAGTGCTGGACTTGTGGAGGGGGAGTACTGAGCATCTTTGGAGAGACAGTGCTGGACCTGTGGAGGGGGAGTACTGAGCATCTTTGGAGAGACAGTGCTGGACCTGTGGAGGGGGAGTACTGAGTATCTTTGGAGAGACAGTGCTGGACCTGTGGAGGGGGAGTACTGAGTATCTTTGGAGACACAGTGTTGGACCTGTGGAGGGGGAGTACTGAGCATCTTTGGAGAGACAGTGCTGGACCTGTGGAGGGGGAGTACTGAGTATCTTTGGAGAGGCAGCGCTGGACCTGTGGAGGGGGAGTACTGAGTATCTTTGGAGACACAGTGTTGGACCTGTGGAGGGGGAGTACTGAGCATCTTTGGAGAGACAGTGCTGGACCTGTGGAGGGGGAGTACTGAGTATCTTTGGAGAGACAGTGCTGGACTTGTGGAGGGGGAGTACTGAGCATCTTTGGAGAGACAGTGCTGGACCTGTGGAGGGGGAGTACTGAGTATCTTTGGAGACAGTGTGTTGGACCTGTGGAGGGGGAGTACTGAGCATCTTTGGAGAGACAGTGCTGGACCTGTGGAGGGGGAGTACTGAGTATCTTTGGAGAGGCAGTGCTGGACTTGTGGAGGGTGAGTACTGAGCATCTTTGGAGAGGCAGTGCTGTACCTGTGGAGGGGGAGTATTGAGTATCTTTGGAGAGGCAGCGCTGGACCTGTGGAGGGGGAGTAACTTGTGATTTTATTGTTTTAACCCAGAATGTTCCATTAGAGAACAGAAAGTTAAAACTCTTTGATAACAGCTCAGTGTCTGTCCCTGCAAATAGGTGTCCCTTTGCAGAGTTGTGAGGATTTGTGAAGTGTTTTCGACTTAAAAAAATAAATGTGTTTGTTAAAGCCCCCCACCCTTTTGGTAGTGACTTTTTAAAGTGTTTGAGCTGAATTTACAACTTTACAAATTATGTCGCCAATACACAGTAGCTAACTGTCAAATAATCATTGGCCATCTCTTCCAATAACCCCATACACAGGAATGCTCGGCTCAGCCATGTGGCCCTGCGTTCTCTATGGGAAAGCAGCTGCCAGACTCCTCTAACAAAGGGTTATCTCCAGAGAGAAAAAAAAAGTCCGACCATGGATCCTTCTCTTCACCGACATCATTGGTTGGAGGGAGTCAGGAGGCCCAACACACATTAGACGTAGGACAATCCCATAGATATCACAGGATTCAGCTGAGTTGACTCTAAGGCTGAGGTCAAATGTAGCAACGCATCAACGATCCCACCAGCAATCTGACCTGGCAGGGATCATTGGTGCATCGCTACATGGTTGCTGGTGAGCTGTCGATCAGGCAGATCTCACCAGCGACCAGCCATCAGCGACTCGTGTAACGATGCTGACCTTGGTAACCACTGTAAATATCGGGTAACTAAGCAAAGCGCTTTGCTTGGTTACCCGATATTTACCCTGGTTACCAGTGTACACCGCTTACAGGCTGTCAGCGCTGGCTCCCTGTATTCGTAGCTAGGGTACACATCGGGTTACTAAGCAAAGCGCTTTGCTTAGTTACCCGATATTTACCCTGGTTACTAGCGTACGCTGCTTACACAGAGTCGGTGCTCGTTGGTCTCCCACAGTCAAACACGCCGATGTGTGTTGCACAGCGGGACACCAACGAGCAAAAAATGAACCAGAACAGTTTGTAACGATCAGGGATTTCACAGCAGGGGCCAGGTCGCTGCTTAAGGCCACGTCTCACTAAGCGACATCGCTGCTGAGTCACGGTTCTTGTGACGCAACAGCGATCTTGCTAGCGATGTCGCTGTGTGTGACATCCAGCCACGACCTGGCCCCTGCTGTGAGGTCGCCGGTCGTTGCTGAATGTACTGGACCATTTTTTGGTCGTTCCTCTCCCGCTGTGAAGCACACATCGCTGTGTGTGACAGCGAGAGAGCAACGATCTGAATGTGCAGGGAGCAGGGAGTCGGCTTCTGCGGACTCTGGTAATTAAGCTACACATCGGGTAACCAAGCAAAGAGCTTTGCTTGGTTACCCGATATTTACCTTGGTTACCAGCGTCCGCAGCTTCTAGAAGCTGGCTCCCTGCACACATAGCCAAGGTACACATCGGGTAACTATAAGCAAATCGTTTTGCTTAGTAACCTGATGGGTACCATGGTTACGAAGCACAGCGTCATTACACGGGTCGCTGGTGGCTGATCTCTGATCGCTGTGGAGATCTGCCTGTTTGACAGCTCACCAGTGACCATGTAGCGACGCTCCAGCGAAACCCTGCCAGGTCAGATCGCTGGTGGGATCGCTGGAGTGTCGCTTAGTGTGACAGTACCTTTAGTGTCACACACAGCGAGATCGCTGATGAGGTCACTGGTACGTCACAAAACCTGTGAGTCAGCAGCCATCTCGCTATGTCTGAAGTACCCGTTAATCTCAGGAGATAAAAATATATCAAACAAAAGAGAAACTAAACTGTCCAGACATGATGGCGTGAGACTGGATGATTATGGAGGACAGCCACATTCTATGTAGATTTGGTCCCTTTGCCTTTCTGCTTCTACATTTACAAGCTGAAGACATGGCTCACTATCAATGACCTGTTGTGTCACTTCTTTCATCCCTATCAACTCTTATCAATGCACATCTATAGGCAGAGTTCACAAACAATTGCCAATTAGTTTTTATTCCTTAACGATGGCAGCATGATCTCCTCCCCCTATACCTGGTGTCTTTGTAGTATTTTTCCTACACTGATTTGAGGACCAGGGAATTTAATATTTTTGTCTCACCTTCTTCAGAGAACCATAACAGTATTATTAATCTATCAACATAGAGATTCAAAAGCTTGGTTTCTTTTGTAAGACATGTTGTAGTTTTGAATAACATCATAGATTTTGCAATACAAGTGGGATGAAATTGTGCAAAAAATACAATTCTGCCATTATTTTTTGGGTTGAAGCACTAGACGCACTTTACGATGACATTACATGGGCAGTGCCATGTGACCGTATGGGGCAATAAATGTGATATCTTCAGAACATGAATTGAGGCTTAGTCGGTGCCAGAAGTGCTGGGAAAAGGTCAGCGGGAGCCGGGAGCAGGACTGAGTGTCTTGTGAAGCCAGCGGGCGACCAGCAGGAACAAATGTGTGACCAGGTTAGCATGATATTTCATTATTTTTTAATCTCTTCCCAACGAATATCAATCTGCCTGGCCACCATTATGCTTGATTCGCAAAAAACAAATTCTCCAGAATCTGGATTTCCTAGAATCCACAAATTTGGGGAAAATCTAAACAAATTATATTTACTTAGTATCCATTTGATCAACTTTACAAATGACAAAATCTGATGGTGCATGTGAAAAAACAAACAAAAATGAACTATGGGACCATGCTTGTGATCATTTTCCCTCCAGCATTTCTGAAAAATGTGTAGCACCTATGAGCACTGGCCCTAATCCTTCACATGATCATGGGTGCTTAGGAGGTTCACACGAGGTCTGCTGCGATCACATCACTATCATCACCCTGTGTGAACGGAGTCTCATGCACGAGATAAATGTAGCATAAGGCTGCTTTCACACATCCGGTTTTAGCAATGTGGCTAAATCCGGCTCTAAAACCTATGCAACGGATGCGGCGAAAAAAACGCATCCTTTGCATAAGTTTTTACATGCGGCCCGTCTGGTTTTTGATGGTTGCGGCACGCTACTGAGCATGCGCAGTGCAAAAAAACGCATGCGGCGGCCGGATGCGGTTTTTGCCGCATTGCGCTGTATCCGGCGTCCATAGGTATGCATTGGAAAAAGCGCCGCATCGGCCGGATGCGGCGCGATGCGTTTTTTTTCGCCGGACAAAAAAACGTGCCAGGTAACGTTCCATCCGGCCGCCGCATGGGCCAAATATGCTGCATCCGGCACAATCCGGCACTAAAAAAAGTCTATGTGGAAAAAACGCAACAGGCGGCAAAAAAAAAACGGTTGCGTTTTTATGCAAAGAGCCAGATTGTGCCGCACAGCAAAAACCGGATGTGTGAAAGCAGCCTAAGATGCAAGAAAAAGTGGACATGATGAGCCCTCTACATTCAAGCTACGGAGGAAATACTGGAGGCCACAACTGACTAATAACCTGGTGAAGGAGATTTTTGCAATACAAAACATTTCCTAATAAACAAAGAGTAAAAAATACTCTAAATCGTTTAGAAAATTCTAAAATTTACAATCATCAAAGAAACCAATAATGGTTATTAAGGCAAATCCAAAAACATCAAGAAGCTAAAACAAAGAATGCAGTAATGGAAGACTACGTTACCATCTTTGTACTGAAGGCTCGTTCTCCGAGAGTCTAGGATATGAGGAGCTTTGTTTGGAGATCATATATAGGCACTGGAATAGAAAGAAGATGATATGAAGATATTATACCCACTCACAGGCACTACAGAAGCAGCAGAGGTCAGGTCTGAAAGGCACCTTTACCCAGGAAAGAGTGGGACTCTGCCCCTGCTGGAACACCATCCATATCAAGGTGATGGGAGGACTCAATGGACTCCACTGTTTACAGATACCAGAGCTATTAGCACACAATATAGACATTAACACTGACAGAAAGTCCCTGAGGTGCACTTACAGGGGCTGATAATTGGGGATGGGCGTTACTAGAAAGGCTTGTTTCCAGATTATTGGCCTATGTGTACAAGACTAGACAGTGCAAGGGGAACAAGTGTATTGCAAATTGTTCTTGGTAGCACATCGGGCTGTGTAACCAGGACCTGAGCAGCCAAGAACCCTGATCTGTGAGGACAGTACCATCTATCCCCGATAGTTCTGTGTGCATAGACCAGCCTGGCTAAATAGGCTATCAAGACATCGCTGACTGGCCTTAACAGCCGGCCTCTGTAAGTGCACCGTAGACTGTCCGTACCCTGAATGCAGCCACCGCTTCTACGCTTATCATTTAAGTACATTACTTCACATGTATATGCTATGTAGCAAATTGGACACTGTGACCACAGCATTTAAAAAATAAATAATGCCTATTCTAAGTGATGGGATTTTACTTAGATAGGACACCACCAGGGCCATAACTATATTGAGGGCAAAGGCTTACATTTCAACCTGGGTCCTGGAGGGGAAGGCGAGGAGAGGGGAGGCAAAAGGTCCCCTGATAATATCAATTCCATTAAAGAGCTGTTATAGGTGACAATCCTCAGAACGAAGTAGTGGCAGAACCAGAAAAGCATGCTTCCCCATATGTGCCGGAGATTGTAAGTTTTGGTTGCCAGCTCCAAGGTCAGTCTGGTCCATAACATACGCCAATATGCACTCGGCCATAGAAGTCGCAGTGGTGATGAGGCAAGGTCAGAGTGCAATCTTTGGCCAAACCTCCCATAAATGTTAAAAGGCTATAAAATAAAACTAGGCACACTGACCCCAATGTCAACGTTACTACAAGCCACCACAAGCCCAATAACAGAGGTCCCTGCTATAGAGACTGGAGGAACGTACTTTTTGGGGACATCGGTCAGTGACACACTACTGACTTGACCGCCAGTCTGTAGCGTTCAGCGAGTCGGCTTTTATAAAGGTTGTCTGGTCTAAATTCACAAGCCTGCAGTTCCTCTATGTGTCACTATGTGACTGCAGACTTGTGAATCCTCCCGTTACCCACACTATGAGGATTCTCCACTGTCAGACCCAGGCGGCCTCGGGGCTACGAGTATGTGATATGCACACCCTCCTTGGCCAGAATCCAACTAGAGGAGCTCGGCCTCGCTCAACACACTTGTACTGAGAGAGGTCACACACATCTAGTTGGATTCATGTCGGGAGTGTGTATATCACATACTCGCAGGCACATGATCGCCGTTTCCGGCTCTGACACCGGCGGATCCTCGCAGCACACAATGTGAGGATCCATTGATCTGCAGTCACACAGAGTGACACAGAGAGTGACTGCAGACTTGTGGATTTAGACAGGACAAATATTTTAATGTTTTCAATATTGATTTGCACAAACATGTTACTAACGGAGGAAAAATGGGAATCAGGTTCACGAAAGGACATTATCTATGGACGTAAAATATATAAAGTCAGGAATGAGGCAACGAACATGTATGACAGGCTGGGTCCATACTGATCATCACAAGGCGAGTCATGGGAACGTCTGAAAGAAAGGCTGCTGTCACCCATAGCAACCAATCAGCTTTCACTTCTAGTCAGCTGTCAAATAGTGAAAACTATGCAGTAATTGGTCACTATGGGAGACAGCAGCCTATCACGGCACAGCTTTCATTTATCCTCCACTGTTGAAATCTGGGCTGCAATTGGTCACTATGGGAGTCAGCAGCCTATCACAGCACAGCTTTCATTTCTCCTCTACTGTTGAAATCTGTGCAGTAATTGGTCACTATGGGAGACAGCAGCCTATAACGGCACAGCTTTCATTTCTCCTACACTGTTGAAAACTGTGCAGTAATTGGTCACTATGGGAGTCAGCAGCCTATCACAGCACAGCTTTCATTTCTCCTCTACTGTTGAAATCTGTGCAGTAATTGGTCACTATGGGAGACAGCAGCCTATAACGGCACAGCTTTCATTTCTCCTACTGTTGAAAACTGTGCAGTAATTGGTCACTATGGGAGACAGCAGCCTATCACAGCACAGCTTTCATTTCTCCTCTACTGTTGAAATCTGTGCAGTAATTGGTCACTATGGGAGACAGCAGCCTATAACAGCACAGCTTTCATTTCTCCTACACTGTTGAAAACTGTGCAGTAATTGGTCACTATGGGAGTCAGCAGCCTATCACAGCACAGCTTTCATTTCTCCTCTACTGTTGAAATCTGTGCAGTAATTGGTCACTATGGGAGACAGCAGCCTATAACGGCACAGCTTTCATTTCTCCTACTGTTGAAAACTGTGCAGTAATTGGTCACTATGGGAGACAGCAGCCTATCACAGCACAGCTTTCATTTCTCCTACACTGTTGAAAACTGTGCAGTAATTGGTCACTATGGGAGACAGCAGCCTATCATGGCACAGCTTTCTTTTCAAGTCTCTGTTGAACACTGAAAGCTGTGCTGTGATTGCTCAGTACTTTCAGGGCTGAACACACTTCCCCGCTTGTTACGCGCCATTTGCAGAGTCAATGACAGAGGCAGGGTTATTACTCCGTGCTCCATTCATAGCAGTCCACAGAAGGTCACTGGCCAGCGTCAGCCTGTGGAGCTGCACACCGCTCACTGCTGCGCACACCAAGCGGATGAGACAACGCTTCATGAACCCCACATGCATGCTCCTCACACAGCGCCCCGCGTCCGCCCGCCCCCGGTACACACCGTTCTCTCCAGTCACGGTAGATGTTAAATCCTAGTGGGCTAAAGGACCTGCGATGACGTCATGCCCATGTGACCAGACTCCTGGGTGGGAGGAGCTATACTACAGTTTGCTGGAAGCGCGGTGTTTTTCTGAGTGAGAAGCATCCACATGTAGAGTAAATACCAGAGTGCACGGGCTGCTGGTGGGGATGACGTCACTCAGTAACGTGCCGTGGCAGTCACGTGATCACTTTCCAGCATCTTCCGGTGTTTTCCAGAGCGCGCGGTCATTAGAGTGGGTCACCGTCTTGTGAACGCGGGCATAGTGTACGAGCACGGTGACGTGCGCGGGCACGAAGTGCGGCTGCAAGCGGTCCGAGGCTGCGCAGAATGCTCCACGTGTTTTCTTACTGCGCTAGGTCTCAGTAGAGGGCCGGGGTCTGACGAGTGTGTACAGTATGGGGGGCTCTGCAGGAGGGGGAGCTCTAGAGAGGTTATAAGAGGGGAGACGGGATCTGCAGCCTGTATAGTTAGCAACTCTGCAGGGCGTCCTGCTGTACAGTGTGACCTGAGCTGGTCTGTGGAGGTGGCTGGTGGGGGTCTACAGGGTATAAGATGGGGAGGGTCTTCAGGATATAAGGTTTTGGAGGGTCTTTAGAGTATAAGGTGGGGAGTCTTTAGCTGATACACCCCTTTGAGCAGTGTATCTAATCCATACCTCCCAACCGTCCCGGAGTCTGCGGGACTGTCCCAATTTCAGAGCTCGGCTCACAACTCTTGTCCCAGCTCCTCCCCTCAGTGCAGTGAATACATTAAATTTAAATTCTGCTCGGCTCAGGGTTTCCTGGACAGCGACTCGTGAACTCATTGTCCATAGGCAGCAGCTCTACCACTGAGCCACTGCCTGTATTGAAAAACAGGAAGATTTGGTAATCTTGACCTTTATATTGCAGTAGAGAAACCAGAAGCAAATTATTCAGCTACGAAGATGGATAGATACATGGATCGATATAGATAGATACATGGATAGATCTGATACATACATGATAAATAGAGATATATAATGGATAGATAGATAATAGATACATGATATATAAATATAAAGGTTTTTTTCGATATATTTTGCTATTTGACCCTTGTCATGCTGTCCTGTGGTGCGCATTGCACTATTTCATTATTTTTTATTTTGCTTTTAATCAATTATCAATAAAATTTCTACTTTACCGTTTATATATTTTTTGTATTGGCTATTTTTTGGTTTATAGGGGTATTTACAGTATATAATAGATAATAGACAGAGGGATAAATATATAATGGATAGATAGATAGATACGATAGATAGGTAGTAGATACATAATAGATAATAGACAGAGGGATAGATAATGGCTAGATACATAGATTGGTAGATACATAATAGCTAGATAATAGATACATGATAGATAATAGACAGAGGGATAGCTAGATAATAGATACATGATAGAAAGATGAATAGATATATAATAGATACATGGATAGATACATGATAGATAATAGACAGAGGGATAGCTAGATAATAGATACGGTACATGATAGAAAGATGAATAGATATATAATAGACAGAGGGATAGATATATAATAGATACATGGATAGATACATGATAGATAATAGACAGAGGGATAGATATATAATAGATAATAGACAGAGGGATAGATATATAATAGATACATGGATAGATACATGATAGATAATAGACAGAGGGATAGTTAGATAATAGATACATGATAGAAAGATGAATAGATATATAATAGACAGAGGGATAGATATATAATAGATACATGGATAGATACATGATAGATAATAGACAGGGATAGATATATAATAGATACATGGATAGATACATGATAGATAATAGACAGAGGGATAGATATATAATAGATACTGCATCTCTTTGTAGGTGTAGGTAAGAGATTCATTTGTTCCCATAAAACTACTATAAAGAAATGAGAAAAAAATACAAATATTTTTATAAAAAATGTATCTTTATTTTCACCACCTTGGATTCAAGCCAGCAACTTTCTCGTGACCAGCAGCCCCCCTAGCTTTTCTAGCTGTTGAGCCTCTAGGAATGGTGATGTCAGAGGCAGGATTTTATATGGATGAACCTACAATGCAGCCTCTGATTACACAGCAGATTATACAGGACACAGAGCTCCATTGTACAGAGCAGCATCTCTGTGTCCTGTATTCTAGAGAGAGGAAAATATTTTTTTTTTTCTTCTACTAAAATTACTAAAAATAATTAAAAAAAATAGAATAATGTAATTTTATTACACTTTTTTAGAAAATAATAAACATCACAAATCAGAAAATATCATGGACATATTTGGTGTCCCTGTAATCGTAAAGACATGAATACAGCGATCAGATTATTTATGGGGATCCATAAATGGCATAAAAAATGGCGCAATTTATTATTTTCTTTATTAAAACCCATAAAAAATGTAATTAATATGTATTGTTGAGGCCAAGTTCACACGTAGCGTAAATGCTGTGTTTTTTCTGCAGGTGTCTTCTTTGATTATGGGGTCCTGGGTTCAAATCCCACGAAGGATACTATCTGCAAGGAGTTTGTATGTTCTCCCCGTGTTTGCGTGGGTTTCCTCCATGTACTCCGGTTTCCTCCCACACTCCAAAGACATACAGATAGGGACTCTAGATTGTGAGCCCCAATGGGGAGAGTGTTGCCAATGTATGTAAAGCGCTGTGGAATTAATAGCTCTATATAAATGAATACAATTATTATTATTATTATTGGGTGTATGTGGTATTTTTTATGCATTGTCCCCTTATTTGATACATGTTTGATGTGAATCCTCAAGCATAAAAAGAAAAAAAACACCAAATCCGCACAGTTCAGCAGCGTCTTTAGATGCAAAAGGGGCAGAAATTTCATGGCGTCTCATCCACTTTGCATGGACGATTAGTCATTAGTTAGTTCATATGTAGTGTAAATACTGCATTTTTTTCTGGGTTTTTTTGCACATATTTTCTTCTAATTGTCCAAGTAAAGTGGATGTGATTCCATGAGAAGACGCTGCTGAACTCTGCGGTTTTGGTGCTTTTTTTTTTCTCTGGAGGTTTCTATGTGGAGCTTAAAAAATCTCACGAAAAAGCTTCTCTGTAGAATAAAAACACTTAAAAACGTAGATTCACATCTGAACCAAAAATGCATTAAATAATGGAGAAAATGCAGCAAAAATGGATTGTGTAGTTTGGTGCAGACAGCGGCGGAAAGAGAAAAAAAACAAAACAGAATTTTTGCAACTTGTGAACACGGCTTTATAGGCACAAATAAGCAACATGTCATATAGTGACACATATAAAATATAAGAATATTCTGGCTGCTATGAAAGAACAGTCCGGGGCATCTGCTGAATGACCCTTACTGCCAAATGGGTGTGGCTAGGGGATTGGCACAATTTGTTGCGGCGCACTGCGCGCCGCAGACTTTGTCCCTCTTTCCTTCAAACGTTGGGAGGTATGTCTAATACCATCATGAGTGATATACCCCATCATGTGATAGCAGAGCCGCTAATCCCATCATGTGTGATACAGCCCATAAAGCCATGTATCTGATCCCTGCGGAGACGTGCACATAATCTCAGCACATGGTGCAGCCCGGGCATCTGATCCCGGCACAGCCCCTGTTTGTAATTGCTGAAAAGTTTCAGTTTGCCTCGATCCTATTCAAGATTAAGAATGCACTTAGCGTTTGAAACACGTCTGTGTTTTTATAAGTCTTTTTTTTTCCACATTGACCCTCCAATATGTACCTACTATATCATGGTCCTTTTTTGTGCACTTATATTTTAAATATTACGAAATACATTTTCAAGTTTTACTTTAATGTACCAGAAGTGGGTCACTTTTCTTCGTCCTTCATAGCTCTCAGAATACAGCAATGCAAAACATTTTTTATACATATATTTTTTTCTTGTGTACAAACTGCAAGAAAAAAACACAAAACAGTGTAATCGTGTTGTCTCTGTATTCGAAGTGACCTGAAGAATAAACCTGTTTTATCACTTACGACACGGTGTAGATTAAAAAAAAAATAAATCCTGAATTGCTGTTTCTTGATTCTGCCTGACAAACAGCGGAATATACAGCAATCAAAATATGTGGTGCCATTAGAAACTTCAACTCATGACGCAAAAAAACACCCTTAAGTGGGCTTTACACGCTGCGACATCGCTAATGCGGAGTCGTTGGGGTCACGGAATTTGTGACGCACATCCGGCCGCATTAGCGATGCCATTGCGTGTGACACCGATAAGCGATTTTGCATCGTTGCAAAAACGTGCAAAATCGCTAATCGGCGACATGGGGGTCCATTCTTAAAAATCGTTACTGCAGCAGTAACGAAGTTGTTCCTCGTTCCTGCGGCAGCACACATCGCTGCGTGTGACGCCGCAGGAATGAGGAAGCTCTCCTTACCTGCCTCCCGGCCGCTATGCGGAAGGAAGGAGGTGGGCGGGATGTTACGTCCTGCTCAGCTCCGCCCCTCCGCTGCTATTGGGCGGCGGTTCAGTGACGCTTCAGTGACGTCGCTGTGACGCCGCACGGACCGCCCCCTTAGAAAGGAGGCGGTTCGCCCGTCACAGCGACGTCGCCGGACAGGTAAGTATGTGTGACGGCTGTTGTGCGACACGGGCAGCGATTTGCCCGTGTCGCGCAACAGATGGGGGCGGGTACCCACACTAGCGATATCGGGACCGATATTGCAGTGTGTAAAGTAGCCTTTAGGCTATGTGCCCACGGGACAATGTACCCGTGGATTTTGCCGCGGAAAACCCGCGGATTTATCTGGATTTTCTAGATAAATTTGTCACATTAAATTAATAATGCTACATTTTCTCATGTCTAAGTATGACACTTATCACTTTGTTTTATCATCACGCATGTTTTTTTATGTTTTGAGATGTACACATGTGTGTTTATGTGTGTTGTGTATGCTGATGTCTATGGTGTTGTGTGCTGTGTGTATGTGTGTAATTGTGTGTGTATACACATACCATCAAATGTATATGTGTTTGTGGATTTTATATATAGTCACAGCACAATTATGTACAATATTGTTTTCTAATGGTTATTATATGAATTTTTTTAAAAACAAATTTTCATTAACACATGTAGATTTTTCACTATTTAATATGTGTGCATGTGGGTGTCGTATATGTGTATGCGGGAGTGGATGGTTGTATGTGTGTAATTATGGTTGCAGTTGTATGCGTATATGTGTTCATGTACTATACATACTATTTATAGCTTATTTATATAATTATATATGTTTAATATATATATATTTTTTATTACACAGTTATCACACAGAATTTTATCATTAATTATTATATTTATGAAAAACACATATAGAATTGTATTATTGGTAATCACTTAGATATGTTTTGCTTCACTTATCATTATATAGATGTATACATTTATATATCTTTCTCCATTGCACTTATATAATTTTATATATTTCACTGTTGTTTATCCTCCCCGTATGTGACTTGCATATTGTATACTATTCCTCTGTTCTTTATAGTCCACACTAATAGACTCTGTGCTGCGTGCTTCCCTGCGTCTCTCCCCTTTGGGAGTGGGGCAGCGATTTACGCTGCACACTGTTCTTCCGGCGGTGTGCGCTCTGTCTGTGAGTCGCGTGATCGTTACCATGACTACGCGTTCTGTACTTGCTTCCCTCCCCTCTGATTTCAGAGCGGGCGGAAGTGACATCGGACGCCACAGCATGTGTTTCCGGTGCGCGATCACGGACATGAGCGCCGGTACTACTGCCTAGGTGAGTGTTATATAAACCCATCTTCATACACCCCTCGCTACCGTCACGAAGAAGCCCTAGGCGAAACGGCCGTCAGGGTATTTATCCTTTCATCTGCTTCCAGTATGGTACTTTACAGTCTGGCGCCTGCCTGTATTAGACTGTCTGTGTATCTGGCTCCTCTCTCTCTATATCTCCCCTTGGCTGGTATTTCCCTGTCTCTTTAAAACTGGCATTTCTTTTAGGCAGCATTATTTTTTACTTGCTCTGTTATTAACTTCATTTCCCCTTGGGTATTTTTTGTATTTTTATGAGCAAGTGAATACGGATCCTTGATCTTAATGTAATTTTCTGCCTAAACAAACTATTTCTGTGTAATAATTTTAATAAATGTATTTACCAGCAATATTCTTCTTTTTTATATCTAGAGGAGAGTGCAATAGTTATTCATTGCTCTGAGACCTTATGTACCACTACTTTTTCTCTTCCCTTCCTTTCTTGGGGTTGTGCAATATCCTCCCTGGGATTATTCCTTGTTTTGTTTGGGGTTGTGCAATACTCTTTATGAGATTCCTCTATTTTTGAACATCTTAGAAGATTACAATTTAAGATAAACTGTGTGGTTCTGCTGTGGTACGCACATACGTGGAGTGAAGTGGTTAATGGAAGGATTGTTCATTGGCAAAATCCCCTTTATTGTTCTATTTTATCCCAAATAAATATTTTTAAATCATGTCTTCAATAAAATATAATTGATTTTACCTTCTGCCATCTACTCTGGTTGTTTCATTGATTTTTCTTGATTCTAGAGTTGGCAATTTGTATTCTTTTTAATTGACCCATTAAATCTGGTATTCCAGTTCAGTTAAGTTTGATGGTCGCCGAGCATGGACAGCACGCTTCAAATCATCCCACAGATGTTCAATTATATTCAGGTCTGGGGACTGGGATGGCCATTCCAGAACATTGTAATTGTTCCTCTGCATAAATGCCTGAGTAGATTTGGAGCGGTGTTTTGGATCATTGTCTTGCTGAAATATCCATCCCCTGCGTAACTTCAACTTCGTCACTGAATCTTGCACATTATTGTCAAGAATCTGCTGATACTGAGTTGAATCCATGCGACCCTTAACTTTAACAAGATTCCCGATACCTGCATTGGCCACACAGCCCCAAAGCATGATGGAACCTCCACCAAATTTTACTGTGGGTAGCAAGTGCTTTTCTTGGAATGCAGTGTTTTTTTTGCCTCCATGCATAACGCCTTTTTGTATGACCAAACAACTCAATCTTTGTTTCATCATTCCACAGGACCTTCTTCCAAAATGTAACTGGCTTGTCCAAATGTGCTTTTGCATACCTCAGGCGACTCTGTTTGTGGCGTGCTTGCAGAAATGGCTTCTTTCGCATCACTCTCCCATGCAGCTTCTCCTTGTGCAACGTGCGCAGTATTGTTGACCGATGCACATTGACACCATCTGCAGCAAGATGAAGCTGCAGGTCTTTGGAGGTGGTCTGTGGATTGTCCTTGACTGTTCTCACCATTCTTCTTCTCTGCCTTTCTGATATTTTTCTTGGCCTGCCACTTCTGGGCTTAAAAAGAACTGTACCTGTGTTCTTCCATTTCCTTACTATGTTCCTCACAGTGGAAACTGACAGTTTAAATCTCTGAGACCACTTTTTGTATCCTTTCCCTGAACAACTATGTTGAATAATCTTTGTTTTCAAATCATTTGAGAGTTGTTTTGAGGAGCCCATGATGCTACACTTCATAGGAGATTCAAATAGGAGAACAACTTGCAAGTGGCCACCTTAAATACCTTTTCTCATGATTGGATACACCTGCATATGAAGTTCAAAGCTCAATGAGGTTACAAAACCAATTTAGTGGTTTAGTAAGTCAGTAAAAAGTAGTTAGGAGTGTTCAAATCAAGAAATTGATAAGGGTGCCCATACTTTTGCTCCGGTCAAATTTTGTTTAAATGCGGATTGCACATTTTCTGTTAGTACAATAAACCTCATTTCAATCCAGAAATATTACTCAGTCCATCAGTTACTAGATATATGAAACTGAAATAGCTGTTGCAAAAACCCAAATTGTTATAAAGAAAAAAGGTTAACATTAATAGGGGTGCCCAAACGTTTTCATATGACTGTATAAGGTTCATCTCTATCTTTGAGAGGTAGCAAGAGATGAGGGAGATTCTGACAATCTGAACCAATCTGATCCATTTCTGAGGTCATGTCTACCTGCAGCACCACTTATGACTGCCAAACGTTGTAGGAATCTGAAAGATTTCTTGGTTAAGAGCCATTATATTCCTCTGAAGACAGCACTCTGTGAACAGTCAGCGTCTTTAGCAAAGACCTTTTGTGGCTTACCCTCCTTGTGGAGTGTGTCAATGACTGCCTTCTGGACATCTGTCAAGTCAGCAGTCTTCCCCATGATTGTGTAGCCTGCTGAACCAGACTAAGGGACCATTTTAATGGCTTAGGATGCCTTTGGATGAACTTTGTGGTAATTATTCAAATTTTCTGAGATAATGACTTTTGGGTTTTCATTGGCTGTAAGCCATAATCATCAACATCAACAGAAATTAAAATGTAAAATAGATCACTCTGTTTGTAATGACTATATAATATATGTGTTTGAAATAAATTAACTTTTTGATGATATTCTAATAACGCATTTTCACTGCACTGACTGTTGGAAGAGAAACGGCCAGCTGACATGATTTCCTTGGGAAAATCCAACAACTTAGAAGCACACTGATTGCGGAAATAAAGGGCTTTCCCCCCCTGCAAATAAAGCTACAGTCAGCATATGGGTTGCCACTTCATTAAGAATCGTTTGAATACCAGGGCCAGGTGGCTGGAACAGAAAGTCATCAGATGTTTCTCAAACACCTAACCACTACAGCTACTCACAGTCTTCAGTATTCAGGTGACCGATGAACAGGATACCACTTACTGTCAACGGAGTGGCCTCAGCTGGATTCACAGGGGATAGATCATGTGAGTATGCGTTTGTTTGAAGCCAGACATTAGCAGCTTTTTAATAATCAAAAAGACTGCTGGAACACTATCGTAAATGTGTGTGTAAAAACAGGGTGCTGGCCAAAATATACACAATCTATATGAAGTGAAAGCTGCACACCAAATTCAGAGAAATATGAACTCCATAAACAAGAGATTACCGTGAAGTGGTTATGGAGCAGTAATGAATTGATCAATACATTAGCTAAATCTCTCTCTTTTTTTTCAAATAATCCTCAGCAGTTATGCAATGTCACATTTCAATTTTTCAAATTTTTCATATGGCTAATTGTATTTTTCATTCCTTATGTATTATAAAGCAATTAGCAGCTTTTTAGCTATAGTTAAAGAAGCATAGGTTGGCCAATCCCTCTAAGACCTTTTTAACTTAACTCATTCATAATTTTCCATTCTGGGTAACGGGAACTTCAATCCATTGTCCAGTATTGGAAATAAAATGTGTTATAATTATGATGACATTCTAAGACCTTTACAAAATTCTAATTCAGTTTTCTCTACCAGAAATTGTCGTTTGAAGGGAGGTAGTATTCTGTACTCTCATAATTTTATCCTTCTATGACACCAGTGTATGCCCTAGAAACTTGATATATTATAATATATTTACATATGAACCGGCATCAGCAGCACTGTTCACAATACTGAGCTGTGGCTTTCATATCAGTACCGAAGACAGCGTACAGCAGGATAATTGTAATATACATTGTGAAGCTCTACTGTACACACTAATCTAGTTAGCGCTGCTTCATGAATGATTAAGAAGGGAGTGACTGTGTTTTCCATAAACGAGGGTTATCGTTCTAGGTTTGAAGTACCCTGTGATGTTTTGTGATGTATATGAAAAAAAAGTCGATCAAAATCGTTATTTACATATAGAATGTAACTGTTTGATGTGAATGACATTATTTATTTATTTTAGTTTGCGTTGTTTTGATCAAATACCATATGTAAAAAAATGTTTTGCAAATATCTCTTAGGCCTTTTTTATGCACTCAGCCTTTGATCTTACTCTTTGATGCATGGCAGCTCATCTTGAGAACTATTGTAATTTGCATTTGAATGACCTTTATTTGAGACCATTACCTCAAGAGGAAACCTAAGCTACCAACATATAACTTCAAACCTTGGCTATATTATTTATCAGTTTGGAGATGTGAAACAACAATGGCAGAATAAAGAATACAGATGGCCGAGTTCATTTTCAAATAGCAAGTCATGAAATTATTACAACATATTGTTTATCAGGGAGACTCCACTAGTACTTCATTATATTTTGTAAAAAATTGAACAGGGTTTTCCCAAGAATACTTTTCTTACATGACAATTGACAATGCATTGTCGGTAAACCTCGAGAAGCTGAGATCCCCATTAATTCCATACTCTTTACATCTCCTTCTTATTCCCATAACCATCACCATTATGCTTTGATCAGCAAACATTTTGTAATACACACGTATGATATCCCCCCTATACTTCTGCAACAGCTTTCTTTTTGTTTTCGATAAAATGACTAAAGCCTAATTCACACGTCCTTGATTAAACAAGGTACTTGAAAAACATTGTATGTGTGTCATCCGTGTTTTGGATCAGTGTGTCATTTGTGTGTCCATTTTTACCATCATTGTCATCGGGGTTTTTCACAGATGGATAAATAAATTACAAAGCTTCGCTTATGGCGGCGTCACACGCTATGATATATCGGGCGATATGTTGTCGGGGTCACGGATTCCGTGACTCACATCGGGCATCGTTAGACATATGTGACAGCTATGAGTGACTGTTAACAAGCAAAAATACTCACCTTATTGTTGCTCGTTGACACGTCGTTCATTTTCAAAATGTCGGTCCTCCTTCTGTGCTCCGGTTGTTCATTGTTCCCGAGGCAGCACACATCGCTCCATGTGTCACAATCCGGGAACGACGAACACAGCTTACCTGCGTCCCAGTGGCAATGCGGAAGGAAAGAGATGGGCGGGATGTTACGCCCCGCTCATCTCCGCCCCTCTGCTTCTATTTTCCGGTCGCTGTGTGACGTCGCTGTGGCGCCGAGCGTCCCTCCCCCTTCAGGAAGAGGATATTCGCCGCCCACAGCGACATCGTCCGGGAGGTAAGTGCGTGTGACAGGGAGTTAATGACTTTGTGCGCCACGGGCAACTAATTGCCCGTGACGCACAAACGACGGGGGCGGGTACGATCGCTCGTGCGATCGCACGATAGATCGTACCGTGTGACGCCGCCCTTATACTTTAAAATACAGACAGCAAACAGATGTCATCCGTGTACTGTACGTGTCTTCCACCAACCCATAGATTTTGATTTGGCCATTTTCATCCCTGTTACCAGAAAAAAACAGACATGTAAATAGCACCATAGATTATAATGGGCATGTGTTATATCCATGAAGAACAGATAGAACACGTGCAGTAAGTATTTGATACACTGCCGATTTTGCAAGTTTTCCCACCCACAAAGAATGGAGAGGTCTGTACTTTTTATTGTAGGTATACTTAAACTGTGGAATAAGCAATTGTGTATGATGCCCACATTAGAATTCAAACAAATAACCAGCCGGGCAAACAGTATTGATAGGGTGTGTAATCACAGATTAAAATATAACTTTTAATATCACCATTAAAATTATAAAAACATACACATATAATTACTCATGCAACCAATAATAGGACAGAACAGGGCAGGAAGGTGCCTGTGAGATAAAAATTTAAAGAAACCCCCTTGAAAATGTCACAAAATTTTCACTACAGATGACCAAAAGAGCAATCTGCTCAGGTATAGTAGTGCTTGATCGCCTATGGAAAACCTATATGTAATATCAATGGTGCAATGAACCAAGGTAAAAGCCTAAAAAAACAATTCCACAGGAGAAAATAGCTAAAGACAGGTAACTGGAATGATCAAACAAATCCAGTACTCCACTCTATAGCATATATAAATACAAAAACTGTGCTGTCAAGTGTCAAGCCCAGGGGGCTCTGATATGCATGGACAACATTTTATCGAGGCATGTTAATATTGAATGGCTAAGCTCTTGCTCCATTGGCCACTCCACCCCTGATGAGTATTCACGAAATGCGTCGGATTGTCCAGGAGCATCTTTAACCAATAAGGTCAGAGTATTGTCACTAAGGGGTTTTTGTGAGCCTGAAGGATGCCCCCCACCCCCCGGTTGAAGATAGCATCAGCGATCCTGGTCTCAGTGGTTATCAATTCATGGTGAACAACAGCTGCTTTGTTGCGTTCCCCTGTTGTGAGTTTTTCCCTACCCTTTTCTTTATTCCCCAAGTATACATATTGTCTCTCCTTTGTGTGTGAGTGCAGTGTGTACGAGGATTCGGTCTCCCTTGTCCATGTCTTTTCTGTGGGGTTTTTGTTATTGGGTTTCCATCTCGCTCCCTGGGAAGAGGGGAGTAAGATCAGGCCACAGACAGTTGACAGGGCCAGGTCGGGGACTCTGGCCCTCCCTACCTTCAAGGGTACCCACAGGGTGAGGGTGAGCATAGGGGCCCCAGGCTTTGGGCCAGCGTACGAACCCCTGGTCTGTCAGCACCTCCCCTGTGACACATGTGACATTGGCTGCAGGGATCATCTGACATCTCAGTCAGTGCAGTTTTCACTCTCCCCGCCTTTGGACTAATCACAATCATCCAGAGGAAGTGTGTGCTGCTGCTCTCTCACTTCCTCTAGATATGTATGATGCATCCACACAGGTGGAGAGACTGAAGAGGCCGCCAATTAGCTGGAGAAATCACTTGACATAACATTGTCACAAGATCCCTGTGCAAGGCATTGCCAAAACCACTGGAATGGTGCTGGCACCGAAGGTGACAACAATGCCTCTCCAAGGGATTATGTAACATTGTTATGTTACGCAACCCCTGCAACCAATCAGCCTTGGTTTCACTCTCCCTGCCTCCGGACAAATTACATATATCCAGAGGAACTTAGAGAGTAGCAGCGCACGCTTTCTCCAGGTGTATGTAAATTGTGTGAAGGCTGATTAGCTCCAGGGATCATGTGACATAACAATGTCACACGATCACCAGGGGAGTGAGTGCTAGCAATGCTGAAATGGCACTAGCAATGGAGGTATCAGTGTAAGTGTTCACTCACTTTATATATTTGCGTATAAAACCGACGAGTGCTATCCGATGTTTTATCAGCTAGCACTAACTCCAATGTTATACTATGAATCAATGCCGACTAGCGTTTTTTTTCTCATGCCAAGTCAGCGTGAGAAAACAATTTTTGCATGCTGAAATTGGAATCACCTAGCGAACGGCACTCACCCATTCAAGTCTATGGGCAAGTGCATAACATCGGACCACTTGGATGTCATAATTATAAGCAGTGCCAGGCAGTGGAGGATACGGAGAGATTAATCTCTCCATCTTCTCATGTACAGTTAGGTCCAGAAATATTTGGACAGTGACACAATTTTCGCGAGTTGGGCTCTGCATGTCACCACATTGGATTTGAAATGAAACCTCTACAACAGAATTCAAGTGCAGATTGTAACGTTTAATTTGAAGGTTTGAACAAAAATATCTGATAGAAATTGTAGGAATTGTACACATTTCTTTACAAACACTCCACATTTTAGGAGGTCAAAAGTAATTGGACAAATAAACCAAACCCAAACAAAATATTTTTATTTTCAATATTTTGTTGCGAATCCTTTGGAGGCAATCACTGCCTTAAGTCTGGAACCCATGGACATCACCAAACGCTGGGTTTCCTCCTTCTTAATGCTTTGCCAGGCCTTTACAGCCGCAGCCTTCAGGTCTTGCTTGTTTGTGGGTCTTTCCGTCTTAAGTCTGGATTTGAGCAAGTGAAATGCATGCTCAATTGGGTTAAGATCTGCTGATTGACTTGGCCATTGCAGAATGTTCCACTTTTTTGCACTCATGAACTCCTGGGTAGCTTTGGCTGTATGCTTGGGGTCATTGTCCATCTGTACTATGAAGCGCCGTCCGATCAACTTTGCGGCATTTGGCTGAATCTGGGCTGAAAGTATATCCCGGTACACTTCAGAATTCATCCGGCTACTCTTGTCTGCTGTTATGTCATCAATAAACACAAGTGACCCAGTGCCATTGAAAGCCATGCAAGCCCATGCCATCACATTGCCTCCACCATGTTTTACAGAGGATGTGGTGTGCCTTGGATCATGTGCCGTTCCCTTTCTTCTCCAAACTTTTTTCTTCCCATCATTCTGGTACAGGTTGATCTTTGTCTCATCTGTCCATAGAATACTTTTCCAGAACTGAGCTGGCTTCATGAGGTGTTTTTCAGCAAATTTTACTCTGGCCTGTCTATTTTTGGAATTGATGAATGGTTTGCATCTAGATGTGAACCCTTTGTATTTACTTTCATGGAGTCTTCTCTTTACTGTTGACTTAGAGACAGATACACCTACTTCACTGAGAGTGTTCTGGACTTCAGTTGATGTTGTGAACTGGTTCTTCTTCACCAAAGAAAGTATGCGGCGATCATCCACCACTGTTGTCATCCGTGGACGCCCAGGCCTTTTTGAGTTCCCAAGCTCACCAGTCATTTCCTTTTTTCTCAGAATGTATCCGACTGTTGATTTAGCTACTCCAAGCATGTCTGCTATCTCTCTGATGGATTTTTTCTTTTTTTTCAGCCTCAGGATGTTCTGCTTCACCTCAATTGAGAGTTCCTTAGACCACATGTTGTCTGGTCACAGCAACAGCTTCCAAATGCAAAACCACACACCTGTAATCAACCCCAGACCTTTTAACTACTTCATTGATTACAGGTTAACGAGGGAGACGCCTTCAGAGTTAATTACAGCCCTTAGAGTCCCTTGTCCAATTACTTTTGGTCCCTTGAAAAAGAGGAGGCTATGCATTACAGAGCTATGATTCCCAAACCCTTTCTCCGATTTGGATGTGAAAACTCTCATATTGCAGCTGGGAGTGTGCACTTTCAGCCCATAATATATATATAATTGTATTTCTGAACATGTTTTTGTAAACAGCTAAAATAACAAAACTTGTGTCACTGTCCAAATATTTCTGGACCTAACTGTATGGTCCAATTCTCGTATGTGAGAGAATCAGACCACAGTGAATGACGCTTGGCTCACGCTTGCTGCAGCGTTTCAGCCTAATGTCCTTAGCATATTGCATTGGATGCTCTCACATGAGACATCATCAGCTGCTGTGTGCCAGTGTGACCCGGCCTCACAAGGGGGAATCCTAGGGATTCAGAAGGGACCATCCTTTCAGTGGACAATCCCTTTAATAGACCAGTCTCCCAACAAAAAGAGATAATAACAGCCCTGTTGCTAAAAACCCTGTAATCTGGGAAGTAATTAAGTTTAACATGTTTAGTTTCCTTACTGCACTACAACAGATCAAATCTAGAATGGCACAGTTCCTTTAAGATCACTAGGCTTTTGCTGTGATGTGTGAACATATTCTAGATCACAACAGAATTTTTATGGATAAACAGAAATGTTACATTTCATGTTGGCTGCTGTTATTGATGAGATCTCCGTTATTGTATGAGACCTTGGCTAATGAGACCCACTGAAAAGAAATGGAGCCAGGACATAATAATTCTTAGGTAAACTCCATAGTTCTGACATTCAGGAACAGACGCAAACGGCTCCACTTTAACTGTCTTTATAAATTTCTCTAGCTATGATGTCACTGCTGCCAAAATCAATACCATATAAATTAGTTTTCACATATTGTTTCCAGGCTCTCCTTCACTTGTCCCCTTAATGCTAAGCTTTCTATTTTTGTTATTATTCTTCCTACTGGTGTAGCCCGACAGCACCTATGATAATACACTTTTTCCAGCATTTAAGGCGGGTCCAAGGCCGTATGTTCCTCTGTCTGATTCATTGTTTCTCTGGATAATATCTAGAAAGAATCAAACCAGACAAAATGGGAATATTTAGAGGTATGATTAGAGGTCAGACAATAAGGAAAGGGGCAGTACGATGTAGTAGTAAAGGTATGATGAAATGATGGGTCCAGGAGCATAAACAATATGGATAAAAGAAATCCGAGTATAATGCTGCGCTAGAAACCACATGAATCCATGAGTATGTGATGAAATCCTTTCTCTTTATTTCTGCAGGTCAACGCGTTTCAAAGACATATCCGTCTTCTTCATCAGGACAAAAGAACAGTATCGGTCCAGGAGCATGGTAGAGCAGCCACACGTTGGTAATGAAGGTTTTACAGGACTGGTTATGTGGAACCAAGAAGTCAGTTGTGACGCCCCTGGACTATCAGTTTGTCACAGGGTACTGCACGCTTTTTCTCTTCAGTGCAGTATTCAAATCCCTCATGGTTCTGGGTCCCCATCTCACAGTGCTGCCTCCAACAGCAGATCAAATCCTATGAACACCCTGCACCACACCCACCAGACACACCAGTGGGCGGCTTAAGCGGAATAGGGTCACCCACCTAGGGGTCAAGAAGGGGAGGAGTGTAGAGGAGTAGAGTAAGAAAGGAGTAGTGGAGTGGAGGAGGCTGGGAGTGGTGGCTCCCAGGAGAAGCTGCCTAGGTTGCAGACGGTGGTCTGGACCTAGTGGAGTCAGACCCCCGGTCGCAGGGGATTGAGGCAAGGTGCCTGAACTTGTTAAAGAGAACGGTCAGCAGCCTGGTCCTCTCACCGGTCCGGTACCGAAGACACGGCGGGGTACACGGACCCTAGGTGGGGGAGAAGCTTCAGGCAACCCGGCAATTAACCTGAGGAGAACGGAGCCTTTACAGACTGCTCCCACTCGCTCAAGAATCGGGGCACTTGCGCAACAAGGGGGATAGGGCCTTCCATATAAGCAGTCCACTAAAATCCCAAGCGTGAGCCCTGAGAGCAGGCTCCCACACTTAGCCACAGTGGGGAGCGGGGCCCGACAAGTTCCATACTACTGGGCCACTACGGTGAATTTAAACTTTGTGCCAGGATGCAGGTCATGGATCACCAGGCAGTGCTGCAGGGGACGGGACCCGGACAAGCTCCCCTTGAGAGGCAGTGGCACCCAGAGACTTTGTTTACCCGGTTGTCAGCATCTGCTTATTGGCTGAGGGAGTACCTGAGTGATTTCCCCTTGACGGCACCCAGTAGCATCATCCAGAGTCAACCTTTACCCGTGGAGGACAACGACACCTTGCTGCCCCACTCCATCACCCCAGGTACTTCCAACGGCAGCGGCGGTACTCCCAGTTAACGCACACCACGGGTGGCGTCACGATCTATAACTCCCCTGTAAATATTCCCCTTTTACTTTAGAGTGTGGCCCCTAAGCCCCCGGGTCCGGAGACCCTCGAGTCACGAACGGACACTACCCCCAGATCCGAGCGGTTCAATCCGTTGCTGGGGTGGCACACAGTGAACTGAGACAAGCAGATACTAATCTGAGACTGAGATAAGCAGATAGTAATCTGAGACTGAGATAAGCAGATAGTAATCTGAAATTTGTGGGGAAATGTTTGTTTTTTTTTACAAGGTTCAGGCTAATTACAGGGTCTCTTCAAGGTGGAACTGCAAGGAGTATAAGGTACTATACAACTTTGGGCTTCCACTAATTACTAGGATTGTTGGGGACCCTAAAAAGTTGAAAATTGGAACTTTGTTTTTATTTTGACAGCATTAGTTATTTGTTATTGAAGTGCCTTACTAATTGTTAGAACGTGGCTTATTTTTCCTCTCTCTCATGCAATGTTTTTAGTTTGTGATGCCTAAGCCCGAACTCACCCATCTTTATTCTTTTGCCTATCTGCCTAATGACTATGTATTCTGCTTTTGCAGAAATTTGACAGGATTATTGCTAAGCTCCCTTCTTTTGCAGCATAGGTATGCACTATACAGTAGATTATCGAATAGTCTTATAGACTTGTTCATTGAGTCCAAATGTTCAATAATCTTACTTTACCCAACAAATAGTAATCTTAAGACAATGTAATTTCTACATATCTTTTTGACTGCCGTTCTTACATGGAGCTCCAAATTGTGGTTACATCATTCTGTCAATTCAGTATACCTCAATAGATAAAATGAAAAGCTAACCTTTGCTATGAAAGAGTGAAGCTTAGATATAAATGTACTCTTAAGAAATATTCCAAAATCAATAATTAGACAGTAGAAGATATACGGTACCCCTGGTTCAGTTGGGTACCCAAGAAGGGTTCAAATCTGTTTTAATAACCAATTTATGGATTTTGACATTCCTTTTGTTCTTTACAGAGATTTTCATTGTTCTTATGCCCTTTTGAGTGTCACTTTGACCAGCCTTCAACTTTCCTTTATTTTTAGTGAAATCACCAGGTTATGGATATGTAACATACTGTATGATGTACCCTTTAGTCTCATGACTCCCTTATAAAAGTAGTCCACAACCTTTCTGATTTTGAGAACCACATTCAGCATTGAGATACATCGTGATTCACATTTAGCTTTGAGAGAGGCACAAGAGCCACATCCAGCTTCCGCCCCCCCCCCCCCTAACAGTTGTGACTCCCAGAGCCTCCATTACTGGTATAATGACAGCCAAGGCTTCCACAGAAATCACACCGAGGCAGTATACCAAGTTCCAGGGGTTCCCACAATACCCTAATTCAAATATGCTCTTCTGTGAGGGACTACACTCAAAATTCACCATCTGGAGACCTGCTCTTCATAGCTGTTTGCTAGACCTAGTGCTAATGCAATAAACTAGCCAACAGCCATGAGCCACACATCAAAGGCCCGTGAGCCAAATGTGGCTCGCAACCCACAGGTTGGGGACCCCTGCCTTATACAATGTATTATCTTTTACATGTATTTAGATGCCTGGGTTTGGGCCTTCTGTAGTAGAAGATGTATATGACACTGCCTGTTCGGGTGGTTTCATGAGAAGGGTTCCAATTTATTGCGGTAAGGGAATTATGGATTCTGATAACCTTTTTTGTTTATTCTCCAGAGATTTTCATTCTTGTATGCACTTGTGAGTGTCACTTTGACCAGCCTTCACCTTCCTTTATTTTTAGTAGAATTGTTAATTTATTCCTTTGTAACATTACACTGCAAGTGGTACCCTTTAGTCTCATGAGTTCCTTATACCATGGATTATCCTTCACATATATTTATATTCCTGGTTTTGTCCCACTGTAATTAACTGACTTGTGATATATTTATATACAGGTCCATCTCAATAAATTAGAATATCATCAAAAAATTCATTTATTTCAGTAATTCAATACAAAAATGAAAAAACATATATTATTATATATTATATTATTATTATAACATATTATTATTTCAAGTGTTTATTTCTGTTAATGTTGATGATTATGTCTTACAGCCAATGAAAACCCAAAAGTCATTATCTCAGAAAATTAGGATAATTACCACAAAACACCTGCAAAGGCTACCTATGCGTTTAAAATGTCCCTTAAGGCCCAGTCACACACATCGACTTACCAGCGATCCCGAAAACGATGCGACCTGATAGGGATCGCAGGTAAGTCGTTGGGAGGTCACAGGTGAGATGTCACACAATCAGATCTTACCAGCGATGCAGGAACAATACAGGTCGCAGTAGCGACCTGTATAACGATCTCAGCAGTCACTGAGACCCTGTCACATAGTGTCAAACACAGCGATGTGTCCTGCCCAGCAGGACATCGCCTTTGAAGAAAATGGCCTGGACCATTCTGCAACGACTAGAGATCTCACAGCAGGGGCCTGATCGCTGGTAGGTGTCACACATAACAAGATCGCTAACGGGATCGCTACTACTTCACGGAAACCGTGACTCAGCTGCGATCTCGCTAGCGATCTCGTTATGTGTGATGGTACCTTTAGTCTGGTTCAGTATTCTACACAATCATGGGGAAGACTGCTGACTTGACAGATATCCAGAAGGCAGTCATTGAAACATTCCATAAGGAGGATAAGCCACAAAGGGTCATTGCTAAAGAAGCTGGCTGTTCACAGAGTGCTGTCTCCAAGCATATGAATAGAAAATTGAGTGGAAGGAAAAAGTGTGGTAGAAAAAAATGCACAAGCAACCGGGATAACCGCAGCCTTGATAAGATTGTTAAGAAAAGACCATTCAAAAATTTGGGGGAGATTCACAAGGAGCGGACTGCTGCTGGAGTCAGTGCTTCAAGAGCCACCACACACAGACATATCCAGGACATGGGCTACAACTGACACATTCCTTGTTTCAAGACACTCATGACCAAAAGACTACACCAGAAGAGTCTTACTTGGGCCAAGGAGAAAAAGAACTGGACTGTTGTTCAGTTGTCCAAGGTATTGTTTTCAGATGAAAATAAATTTTGCATTTAATTTGGAAATCAAGGTCCCAGAGTCTGGAGGAAGAGTGGAGAGGCCACAATCCAAGCTGCTTGAGATCTAGGGTGACGCTTCCATAATCGTTGATGGTTTGGGGAGCCATGTCATCAGCCGGTGTAGGTCCACTGTGTTTTATCAAGACCAAAGTCTGCACAGCCATCTACCAGGAAATTTTAGAGCAGTTCATGCTTCCCTCTGCCGACAAGCTTTTTGGAGATGGAAATTTCATTTTCCAGTGGTACTTGGCACCTGTCCACACTGCTAAAAGTACCAATACCTGGTTTAATAACCACAGTATCATTGTGCTTGATTGGCCAGCAAACTCGCTTGACCTAAACCCTATAGAGAATCTATGGGGTATTGTCAGGAAGATGAGAGACACCAGACCCAACAATGCAGATGAGCTGAAGGTTGCAATCAAAACAACCGGGTCCTCCAAACACCTCAGCAGTGCCACAGGCTGATCGCCTCCATGACATGTCGGATTGATGCATTAATTCATGCAAAAGGAGCCCTGACCAAGCATTGAGTGCATTTACTGAACAGACTTTTCAGTAAAAAAATATTTTTTTCAGTTGGTCTTATATAATATTCTAGTTTTCTGAGATAATGACTTTTTGGTTTTCATTGGCTGTAAGCCATAATCATCAACATTAACAGAAATAAACACTTGAAATAGATCCCTCTGTGTGTAATGACTCTATATGATATATGCATTTCCCTTTTTGTATTGAATTACTGAAATGAATGAAATTTTTGATGATATTCTAATTTATTGAGATGCACCTGCATTTTTAGCTCTGATGTTGATTTTTCTGACTGTATCATGTCTTTTAGTAACAAACATGTTTAACACATATTGTTTTTTCTAAATATGCCCATTTTTTTCTGTAATGTAGTTGGTCTGAGAAAGGTGCATGCTGTCACACCAAAATGTTACTGTATTGTATTTGTTTATTGCTTTCAAATAATAAATCTCATTATACCACTATGAATTGTAGTATAGAGTACCTCAATATTGTGTCATAAACATTAGTTTTAATTGTTTTTAGTAAAATTTGCAAAATAACATTCGATATGTACACTAAATTTTTTATTTCGAGGTTTGTCTAGCATTACTCTCTAGAAACAGTATAATAGTGATCCACAAAATTGTAACAATGGGACGAATTGTTATTTTTTTTAAAGTTTAATGCCTAATATGACAGTTACTATCTGTAATATTTTACGGTCAGTATAGCAGCAACATTGTAAGCAAAACTTGAAGTTCAGACGAACACTCTTCACTTTATGTTAGAGCAGTGTTGAATGCTGTGAGAATAGGCAGCTATTTCTAAGTTATGATTTATGTATGTCTAGATATCTCATTATTTTACTGTATATTGAACACCCTTTGACTCTCAGGAATGTTGAAAAGTCACATACTTCACAGAGCACCTACATAAATATAGGAAAATTCCTATACGAGCAACTCTGCGTAATTGCTACAAAATGAAAAATAAGGAAAGTTTCTAATCACCTTTTTTGAAAAAAACCAAAACCCCAAAATATTCTGTTCAACTCCAATGCAAATCTATGTGTTACCATGGTTACAGACTACAGACAAGTCTTGCGTAGTCTGATCCTAAACTTGTGCTCCTTTTTATATCCTGTCCAAACATTCAGTAGTTAGCCCATTGCTAAACTCTGGTATCTTGAACAATGTGGGCTTGCATAAAAGCCGTAGACACCAGATGGCAAGAGATTTTTTTTTTTTAACACCAGTGTTTGGACTTTTTTTAACTTTTTATTTTTTTCAATGTGTTCATCCCTTTTAATCCAGCATGACTAAGTTATCAGAAATTCTTCATTATCATATGGACATGTAGAAGTATAAACTAAAATCACCCAGCATCAATATTATTGAAGATGTGCTGGATACATTAGTAGTAACACAAGGAAAAAACATTGAGTACTTATCTTTGCAAAGGGTCAGAATGTTCTTTCAGAGCACAGAAAATGCGTACTAATAAGAAATATTGAAAACCTATGTATTTATTTTAACCTTGGAGCACACCACGGCCAGAAAAGAGGATTCCATTAACTATGGCACAAAATGCATCTTTTATTGGAGGTCTGGCACATTAAGTCACCGTAATTGTAACAGGTTCACTATGAAAACTGCACACATTTCACTGTGTGTTCAGTATATGTAAATGTACAATAACTTAGGGCTATATGTAGATTTGTGTCAAAGGTAGACCTACAGTATATCTATATATAATCTTTGACTACAACACAGAATAACCTGTTGGCCAAGGGATTATCCTTTTGTCCAACCAATAATATTGATTGGTTTAATGTCGATAATGATTTGTTTTTTCTGTATAGAATTGGCTGTCCTTTTTGTGGATAAGGATTAGAAAAAATCTGCCGATATTTCCCCGGATATTCCCTCTAATGTCCTAACACTTAGGGCGGCTTTGCACGTTGCACGTGCAATGTCGGTGGGGTCACATCGAAAGTGACGCACATCCGGCGTCACTTTCGACATCGTACTATGTAAATGCTAGATGATACGATGAACGAGCGCAAAAACGTCGTTATCGTATCATCGTTGCATTCACCAACATTTCCATAATGCCGGTGCCGCGACAGGTACGATGTTGTTCCTCGTTCCTGCGGCAGCACACATCGCTGTGTGTGAAGCCGCAGGAGCGAGGAACATTGTCAGGTTTCCAGGTTTTCCAGTTCTCTTTTGAATGAGCTTGCCCTCGGTTAACATGGAGTTTACTGTTCTGTTGCCCTACTTCCTGTCCAGCTGCTTTAAAAGGCCGCCTCGAAGCCTAGTCCAGTGCCTGAGTATACTGCTTGCTGTGTGCTCCTGCTTTGCTGCTGCTAATCCTGATTGCCTTTGGATCCTCCTAAAGACTACCGACCGACTCTGGACCTTACCCGGTTTCTCTAAGCTGTGCCCGGATTCCGTCTGCCATCTTCGGTCAGCACTCTGCCCGGTTCTCTCTGGTTCGTAACCACTCTGGACAATCATTCCGTACGGACACTCCTGGACTTTTACCGCTTGCCCCTTGTGTCCCGGCTGCGGCGCATTTAGGCCTTCCGGGGTGATTGCCGGACAGTCCCTGTATAGGGGTTCGCTCTGGTGGTCTCCCTGGGGGAGTCCGGTGCGTGGCCCCGGGAATTCCCTTCGCTCCGTTTCGGAAAGGTATTTTGTGTATTTGTACTGCTGTGTTTTCCGTTGTGTATCTACCGTGGTTACATATTATAAAACATCTTGTACCAGGAACTCGTCTCTGATTGTCATTGCCCTACGCTATCGAAATCCTCAGAACATATATAAGTATTACATTATACTCAGGCCATAGGAGGATTTCGCTGGGGCAATGACTGAGACACGAGTAGATCAGCTCTTCTCCATGATTAACTCCCTGCAGCAGGAGATGGAGGCGGTGCAGAATAAACTTAGAGATGTGGAAGCACAGCTGGGCCATGATCACCAGGTACTGGGGCCGGCTATACAGGATTTGCAAGTCAGAGTGGAGGCTCAGGAAGCCGTCCCCACTACGTCCGTATCAGCTGCCGGTATGCCTAGGTTACCCCCATTCCGTTTCAATGGTGATCGTAGTCAGTTCCGTGGATTTGTTAACCAATGTATACTGTTTTTCGATGTACATTCTGATTATTACCGTTCTGATCGGTCAAAGGTGTTATGTATCATCATGTTATTAACCTCACGAGCGCTGGCTTGGGCTAATCCCATGATAGAGAATCGGGACATCCGTTTGAACCACCTGGATGACTTTCTGACCGCAATGGCGCAAATGTTTGATGATCCGAATCGCCGTGCTACCGCTGAATCGGCTCTCCTTTCCTTACGTCAGGGAAAGCGTTCTGTCGTTGAATACGCCACTGAGTTCAAGAGGTTAGTGGTAGACACCGACTGGGGAAACAATGCATTATTATCTGTTTTCAGAAAAGGTTTGTCCAGTACCATCAAGGACGAGTTAGCCCGTTCCGAATCTCCAGGGGATTTTGAACTGTTTCTCCAGCACTGTGTGCGCATTGATACTCGTTTGACGGAACGTAGACAGGAAAAATGGGCAGCTGTAAACCGTGTAAACAATATTGCGTTTCCTTCCAGAGAACCCGCTCTCAGGACGCCACGGGAGGCCGAGGACGTACCTATGCAAGTGGACTCTTTGCAAAAACGAGAGACCAACGAACGTCGTGAACACCGGCTCCGTGAGCGTTTGTGTTTCTATTGCGGTCAATCGGACCATTTCTTGATCGACTGCCCGAAACGTCCAAATCGCCCAAATAAGGTATTGGCAGCCATGGCAGAGTGTGACAACACGGATGCAGAGTCCGATATCTCTGAGGCAAGTGGACACTTGGATGCGGTATTTCCCTTGACTGTAATGTCTACCTCACCGAAGGACTCAGAGGGGAAATATACCCATTGCTTACTCCCCATTCAGATCCGTTGGGAGGGACAGCTAATTCCTACCTCTGCAATGATAGACTCCGGGGCAGGGGGAAATTTCATGGACTCTTCCTTTGCCAGGAAACACGGTATCCGGACTCAGCAAAGATCCTCACCGGTTACCATGGAGACGGTAGACGGATCTCCGTTAATCTCTGGACCAGTGGATCGGGAAACAGTACCGCTCGAATGCGTGATGAAGCCAGGTCAGCAGGGGACCCTTGTTTTCATGATAATTTCTTCTCCTCATTTTCCGATTATTTTAGGTATTCCGTGGCTACGGTCTACAAATCCGGTCATCGATTGGGAGACTAAGGAAATATCCTTCCCACCGCAGAGTGGTCCGACCATTTGTCCAGCCGTTCCGGTTCCAGTAACACCAAATACGGAGGGCACTGTACAGGTACCTGTTTTACCCCCGGTTTACCGTGACTTCGCTGATATATGCGACAAAAGAAAAGCCGATCAGCTTCCCCCGCATAGACCGTATGATTGCCCCATAGACTTAAGGCTACTTTACACACTGCGATATCGGTCCCGATATCGCTAGTGTGGGTACCCGCCCCCATCTGTTGCGCGACACGGGCATATCGCTGCCCGTGCCGCACAACATCGCCCACAGCCGTCACACATACTTACCTGTGCGGCGATGTCGCTGTGACCGGCGAACCGCCTCCTTTCTAAGGGGGCGGTCCGTGCGGCGTCACAGCGACGTCACTGAAACGTCACTGAACCGCCGCCCAATAGCAGCGGAGGGGCGGAGATGAGCGGGACGTAACATCCCGCCCACCTCCTTCCTTCCGCATAGCGGCCGGGAGGCAGGTAAGGGGAGCTTCCTCGTTCCTGCGGCGTCACACGCAGCGATGTGTGCTGCCGCAGGAACGAGGAACAACCTCGTTACTGCTGCAGTAACGAGATTTGAGAATGGACCCCCGTGTCGCCGATTAGCGATTTTGCACGTTTTTGCAACGATGCAAAATCGCTTATCGGTGTCACACGCAACGGCATCGCTAATGCGGCCGGATGTGCGTCACGAATTCCGTGACCCCAACGAGTTCGCATTACCGATGTCGTAGCGTGTAAAGCCCGCTTTACTCCCAGGGGCGGAGATTCCGTTTGGTCATGTCTACCCGTTGGCGGCACCTGAGCTAGAAGCACTAAAAGAGTATATTGATGAAAGCCTAGCCAAGGGATTTATTCGTCCGTCTACCTCACCCGCAGGGGCACCCATCTTTTTCGTGAAAAAGAAGGAGGGGACTCTAAGACCCTGTATTGACTACCGGGAACTGAATAAGATAACCATCCGGAACCGGTATCCGTTACCGTTGATTCCTGAGCTATTGGAGAGGGTCCAACAGGCAAAAATATTCACCAAATTAGACCTCCGTGGGGCATATAATCTGCTTCGTATACGTCCCGGAGACGAGTGGAAGACCGCGTTCCGATGTCGGTACGGACATTTTGAGTACCTAGTGATGCCTTTTGGACTTTGTAACGCTCCCGCGGCATTTCAACATCTAGTTAACGATATTTTTAGGGATATCATGGACTAATTCATGGTGATCTATCTGGACGATATCCTAATCTTTTCTGATTCTCTACAGGACCACCAGGAGCACGTCAAGACCGTACTTACCCGTCTGAGGGAAAACCGCCTATACATTAAACTGGAGAAATGCGAGTTCCACTGCTCACAAATACAATTCCTAGGTTATGTCATCTCTCCTCAGGGACTGAACATGGAATCTAGCAAGATACAAGCCATTCTAGACTGGCCGGAACCGGGAAACATCAAAGAGGTACAACGCTTTGTCGGTTTTGCCAACTTTTACCGACGCTTTATCCGTAACTTTTCGGAGATTGTTCGTCCCATCACTCTGTTGACCAAGAAAGGACAGAAGTTTGTGTGGTCCGCCCAGGCCCAGGAAGCATTCCATCGTCTCAAGGTATGTTTTACCTCAGCGCCAATATTAGTACATCCGAATCCCGCACTTCCCTTTATCGTGGAGGTCGACGCTTCCGACTATGCATTAGGGGCCATTCTTTCTCAAAGGACCGGGGACAAGAGTCTCATGCATCCGTGTGCCTTCTTTTCCCGCCGGTTGTCCCCTGCAGAAAGGAACTATGACATTGCGGACAAGGAATTATTGGCGATTATTTCCGCTTTCAAGGAATGGAGACACCACTTACAGGGAGCCGCGCAGCAAGTGATAGTACTCACAGATCATCGTAATCTGGAATTTCTTAAGTCTGCCAGGTGCCTGTCTCCACGGCAAGCCCGTTGGAGCCTATTTCTTAACCAATTCAATTTTATCGTTACATACCGTCCAGGTTCACGTAATGGGAAAGCCGATGCCTTGTCCCGAATCCACGCCGTGGACTCCGTACCTGGAACCCCGTCTCAGACCGTGTTATCGGATGCCAATTTCGTTGGAGTAATCCAGGACCAGGACTTGTGGAAGGACATCAAGCTGGCCTATGATGGTGACGTATTTCTTGCTGCCCCCCCGAATGATGTAACACTTGTTCTTCGGAATGGTGTGTGGTTGAGAGAGCGACGCATTTATGTCCCGGAGGCCGTAAGACTTCGGGTTCTCAAGTTGGTCCATGACTCCGTGTTGGCTGGTCATAGGGGGGTACAGAAGACGCAGGAATTTCTGAGCCGTTTCTTCTGGTGGCCTACCTGTTTAAAAGATGTGAAGGACTATGTCCACTCATGTGTGGTTTGTGCCCGGTGCAAGGTCCCTCGTGTGGCTCCTACGGGACTCCTCCAACCGTTACCCGTGCCATCTCGCCCTTGGGGGTCTATCTCCATGGATTTCATTGTGGAGTTGCCAGTCTCAGGCGGGCACAATACCATTTTAGTGGTGGTGGATCGATTGACTAAAGCGGCTCACTTCATTCCGTGTACCGGTCTTCCCTCAGCCGCAGAGACAGTGGATTTGGTTATCCAGAACGTATTCCGATTGCATGGGGTACCAGATGAGATCATCTCTGACCGGGGCGTGCAGTTCACATCTAGATTCTGGAAGGGGTTTTGTACGGCACTCCAGATTGATGTCTGTTTGTCTTCTGCATACCATCCTCAGACAAATGGGCAAACCGAACGGACGAATCAAACCCTGGAACAATACCTTCGATGTTATGTCAGCCATCTCCAAGACGATTGGTTGAAGATGCTTCCGTTGGCGGAGTTCTCATATAACAACACTCAGAGCAGCTCCACTAAGGTAACGCCCTTTTTCGCTAACCTGGGTTACCATCCGACTGTTTTGCCTAGGTCACCGGTTGCGGTTTCGGTGCCAGCGGTGGAGGACAGATTGACAGAACTACGACAAAATCTGGAGGTTCTAAAGGACACTGTGGCTATGGCCCAGGAGCGTTACAAGAGGTCGGCAGACACTCACCGGAAACCGGCACCCATGTACAAGGTAGGGGACTCTGTATGGTTATCCACCAAAAACCTGAGATTGGGTGTTCCTTCGCAGAAGCTGGGTCAAAATTCATCGGTCCGTTCAAGATCACCGGGATCGTGAGCCCTGTGGCCTGTCGGCTACGGTTACCGCACCATCTAAAGGTACACCCGGTCTTTCATGTGTCTCTCCTCAAACCCGTTTCCCCTAATACGTTTCATGGTCGTGTTGTGCCCCCTCCTCCGCCTGTGATGGTCGACGGCGAGGAGCAGTTCGTGGTTGAGGACATTATTGACTCCCGGCTCCATCGTCGTCGGCTCCAGTATCTGGTACGTTGGCAGGGGTACGCCCCCGAGGACGATTCCTGGGAACCGGTGGGTAACATTCGGGCACCCCGGAAGATTGCCCAGTTTCATCGACGTTTCCCGGACAAGCCAGGCCCTGATCCGTCCTGAGGCCGTCTCTGGGGGGGGGAGTAATGTCAGGTTTCCAGGTTTTCCAGTTCTCTTTTGAATGAGCTTGCCCTCGGTTAACATGGAGTTTACTGTTCTGTTGCCCTACTTCCTGTCCAGCTGCTTTAAAAGGCCGCCTCTAAGCCTAGTCCAGTGCCTGAGTATACTGCTTGCTGTGTGCTCCTGCTTTGCTGCTGCTAATCCTGATTGCCTTTGGATCCTCCTAAAGACTACCGACCGACCGACTCTGGACCTTACCCGGTTTCTCTAAGCTGTGCCCGGATTCCGTCTGCCATCTTCGGTCAGCACTCTGCCCGATTCTCTCTGGTTCGTAACCACTCTGGACAATCATTCCGTACGGACACTCCTGGACTTTTACCGCTTGCCCCTTGTGTCCCGGCTGCGGCGCATTTAGGCCTTCCGGGGTGATTGCCGGACAGTCCCTGTATAGGGGTTCGCTCTGGTGGTCTCCCTGGGGGAGTCCGGTGCGTGGCCCCGGGAATTCCCTTCGCTCCGTTTCGGAAAGGTATTTTGTGTATTTGTACTGCTGTGTTTTCCGTTGTGTATCTACCGTGGTTACATATTATAAAACATCTTGTACCAGGAACTCGTCTCTGATTGTCATTGCCCTACGCTATCGAAATCCTCAGAACATATATAAGTATTACAAACATCTCCTTACCTGCCGCCGGCGGCTATGCGGAAGGACGGAGGTGGGCAGGATGTTTACATCCTGCTCATCTCCGCCCCTCCGCCGCTATTGGCCGCCTGCCGTGTGACGTCGCTATGACGCCGCACGACCCGCCCCCTTAGGAAGGAGGCGGGTCGCCGGCCAGAGCGATGGTCGCAGGGCAGGTGAGTGCATGTGAAGCTGGCGTAGCGATAATTTTCACTACACCAGCTATCACACGATATCGTACCTGCGACGGGGGCGGGGACTATCGCGTGCGACATCGCAGCATCGGCTTGCGATGTCGCAACGTGCAAAGCCCGCCTTAGTAATACCGGGTTGTTTACTAAAATTGTACAGGGGGATGTGAAGAAATTGCGTAGATATTGTCCTAAACAACGTTCTTCTAATATATCTAGAGAAGAAAGAAATGAATTGAAAAGCCTGAAGGAGAATCCACTGATAACGGTCAAAGCAGCTGACAAGGGTGGGGCGATCGTTATAATGGATACTGCTAAATACTTAGAAGAAATTAAGATCCAATTGTCAGATGTTCATGTCTATGAAAAACTATCTACTAACCCCACACAAAAATGTATGAAGGAATTGCAGCTTCTTGTCAATGAGTCCTTATGCGATGGAATCATTGACAAAAAGCTGTCGGAGTACCTTATCTTGGACCATCCGGTGGTCCCGATACTGTATACATTACCGAAGATGCACAAAGATATATAATAATATATATATTTATTCACTTATATAGCGCTATTAATTCCACAGTGCTTTACATACATTGGCAACACTGTTCCCATTGGGGCTCACAATCTAAATTCCCTATCAGTATGTTTTTGGAGTGTGGGAGGAAACCAGAGTACCTGGAGGAAACCGACGCAAACACGGAGAGCACAAATAAACTCCTTGCAGATGTTGTCCTTAGTGGGACTAGAACCCAGGACCCCAGCGCTGCAAGACTGCAGTGCTAACCACTGAGCCACTGTGCCGCCATGATCTGTATAACCCCCCAGGCCAACCCATAGTATCTGGCAGGGGGTCATTATCTCATAGAGCAGCTATTTTTTGGATCGCATATTGCGCAGATTTGCAGTGAATGTTCCATCCTATATTAGGGACACCAGTGATTTTCTGAAAAAATTGGAAGGACTACAGGTGGATGAGTATACTATCCTAGCATCATTTGATGTTGTTTCCCTATATACATCAATTAATCATGATAGAGGGTTAGATGTTGTTGGTGTGACACTTGCCGGCTCCTACATGGCCTCGAGGAGTACACGTTTTGTCCTGGCGCTGTTGGAATTCATCCTGAGGAGGAATTTTTTTCTCTTTGATGATGACTTTTTTCTGCAGCGCCGGGGGACGGCCATGGGGTCCAATGTGGCCCCTACGTATGCCAACATCTATATGGCTGTGTTCGAGGACAAGTACGTGTACTCCTCCCCTTTTTGGGACCGTGTCGGGGGATGATGGCGTTACATCGACGACATCTTCCTCCTCTGGTGTGGGACCAGTGAGGACCTTTTGGGATTTAGTGATTACCTCAATGAAGTTTTCCAGGAATTGAAGTTTACCTTGACATGGTCAAGAGAAAAGATTCAGTTTCTTGACACTGTAGTCTATAAAACAAGTTCGGTCCTTCAAACGGATATCTTTACAAATGTATCTGATAGGAACAGTATCTTACAGTTTAACAGCTGCCACCCTAGAAAAATGATTAATTTCTTACCTTGGAGTCAATTATTGAGGGTTAGGAGAGTGGTTTCTTCAGAAGAGATTGTTGATTTACGTCTAAAGGAAATGTGTAACAAGTTTTTGCAACGCGGATATCCACAACAAACCTTGAATATGTATAAATCTAGGTTTCTAGACACACGCAGTACTAGTTTACTTAATAATGTCAGTAGACGTGAGATTAATGATAGGATTCCGTTTTTTTCCTCTTATAATTATCTCAGTGGGCGTTTGGCGGGCATTGTGAGGAAATATTGGCCGTTATTAACCAAGGGACATCCGGCAGTTGAAGGATTTCAGTCTCCTCCCTTGTTATCCTATAGACGTGGGACCAATTTTATGGATACGTTAGTAAGATCGGATGTGGGTTCTCTGAAGAAGGATGTACAGTTAACATTGAGCAGCCCAAGGATGGGAAATTTCCCGTGCTTGGGGTGTGCGTGTTGTAATAACATGTTGAAGGGCTCCACATTCTCTCACCCACGTACTTGCAAAGTTTACCGCATTGATGGGAGATAAATGTGCACCAGCTCTTATGTGGTGTATGTGATCTCCTGTCCTTGCGGTTTGCTGTACGTGGGTGAGACAACTGTGGAGGTCCGAGCGAGAATTGGGAAACATAAGAGTACAATTAGAGCAGGATTGGTTGAGTTACCTGTTCCCAGACATTTCAAAGAGAAGGGACATTCTGTGAATCAACTACGTTTTCGTGTAATTGATACTGTTCCTGTTCTAAGGGTACCTTCACACTTAGCGATACAGCAGCGATCCGACCAGCGATCTGACCTGGTCAGGATCGCTGCTGCATCGCTACATGGTCGCTGGTGAGCTGTCAAACAGGCAGATCTCACCAGCGACCAGTGAACAGCCCCCAGCCAGCAGCGACGTGCAAGCGACGCTGCGCTTGCACGGAGCTGCCGTCTGGAAGCTGCGGAGACTGGTAACTAAGGTAAACATCGGGTATGGTTACCCGATGTTTACATTAGTTACCAGCGCACACCGCTTAGCTGTGTGTGCAGGGAGCAGGGAGCCACGCACACTGAGCGCTGGCTCCTTGCTCTCCTAGCTACAGTACACATCGGGTTAATTAACCCGATGTGTAATGCAGCTACATGTGCAGAGAGCAGGGAGCCGCGCACACTGCTTAGCGCTGGCTCCTTGCTCTCCTAGCTGCTGTACACATCGGGTTAATTAACCCGATGTGTACAGCAGCTACATGTGCAGAGAGCCGGAGCCGGCAGCACAGGCAGCGTGAGAGCTGCAGAGGCTGGTAACTAAGGTAAATATCGGGTAACCACCTTGGTTACCCGATGTTTATCTTGGTTACAAGCTTACCTCAGCTGCCAGATGCCGGCTCCTGCTCCCTGCTCGCTTCATTTGTCGCTCTCTCGCTGTCACACACAGCGATCTGTGTGTCACAGTGGGAGAGCGCCTTTGAAGAAAACGAACCAGCACTGTGTGTAACGAGCAGCGATCTCGCAGCAAGGGCCAGATCGCTGCTCATTGTCACACACAGCGAGATCGCTAATGAGGTCACTGCTGCGTCACAAAAAGCGTGACTCAGCAGCGATCTCGGCAATGAGCTCGCTGTGTGTGAAGCACCCCTAAGGAGGGGAGGTAATAGGATTAAGCTACTTAAGAAGAAGGAGTTGAGATGGATCTTCAAGTTGGACAGTTTGTCCCCTATGGGTTTAAATATCAAATATGAAAAGGGCCTTCTTCTCACCGACTAGGGTCCCTCATGTCTCCGTGTACTTTTTGATCATGATTTATGGATGTTTTTAATTGTTAATTTTTTTTGTCCCCACAGTAATGCACGAGCATGGAGACAGAGGATGGTGGCATGGTATGTATGGTCTATGTCCCTCTCCTCTTTCCCCATGTTCTTCTCAATTATCTCGGTCTTTTGTGGAAAAAAAAAATTGTTTTTTTTTTTTAAATATTGTGGGGTGATCTTATGCTATATAGAAATGTGGAATGTATATTATATCCCTTTTTATCATCTGTATAGGTTTATTGATATCATATTATGATATATTGTTATATGGGTGAGTAGATGGTATATGTATATCAATATACCGTATTTTTCGCTCTATAAGACGCACTTTTCCTCCCAAAAATTTGGGAGGAAAATGGGGGGTGCGTCTTATAATCCGAATATAGCGGAACCTGGGGGTCCTGTCTGTGCGGCGATCGGGTGGCCGGGTGCCTGTGGCTGCGTGTAAGCGGCCAGGTACCTGTGCTTGCGTGCAGTGGCAGCCGGGTACCCGTGGCTGTGTGCGGGCGGCAGCCGGGTGCTGTGTGCGGGTGGCAGCCGGGTGCTGTGTGCGGGCGGCAGCCGGGTGCTGTGTGCTGGCGGCAGCCGTGTGCTGTGTGCCGGCGGCAGTTGGGTGCCCATGTGGGCAGCAGTTGGGTGCCCGTGCGGGCAGCAGGCATCTGCCGCCCTCACACAGGCACCCGGCTGCCACCCGCACGCAAGCACAGGTACCCTGCCGCTTGCACGCAGGGTGGGCGGGTAGCCTGCTGGCTGCCACTCTGTGCGTGCGGGGCGGGCGGCTGTGCAGTAAGTTACCCAGTTTGTCTGCGGTCCCACTTTCAAATGATGTCGCCGGGAGCTTTTGGATGAGAGCTCCATCTGCGCATGCGCTGCTCCGGGAGTCAGTGCGTGCGCAGATGGAGCCCTGGGATGAGAGCTCCATCTGCGCATGCGCCGCTCCAGGTGCCATCACTTGAATTGGGACCGCGGACACACTGGGAAAACACCGCATCGGTTGGCTCCACCACTGAGTCATCACCACCGCTGCCACCACTGAGCCGTCACCGCCCCTGCCACCACTGAGTCGTCACCGCTGCTGCCACCACTGAGCTGTCACCACCGCTGCCACCACTGAGCCATCACCGCCGTTGCCATCACTGAGCCGTCACCACCGCTGCTACCACTGAGCCACCATTTGAATCGGGAACGCGGACACTCTCACTGCACCGGCCTGCTGCATGACTCACCTGCTGCCGCTGCTGCCGCCACCACGGACACCGCGGCTCCTGCCACCACGGACGTCACCGCACCTGCCACCGTGGACCCTGCGGCTCCTGCCACCACGGACGCCACCGCGCCTGCCACCACGGATGCCACGGCACCTGCCACCATTGACCCGCCGCGCCTGCCAGCACAACCTGTGCCTCCTGTGACCCGTTTCACCACCACTGCTGCCCCCTTTCCGGTAAGAGAACACCGGAGTATAAGACGGACCCCATTTTTCTTTTTTTTAACTTTTTTATGTCTAAATTTGGGGTGCGTCTGATAATCCGGTGCGTCTTATAAAGCGAAAAATACAGTAAATTTGAGGCAATATCTATATTCATTTTCCTCTCCAACCACGACTATGGTACGGTCTTTTCAACATTATTGTGGACCTTTGAGGCTATATTCAATTTCCTCTCTATCCACGACTAGATTACAATAACATAATAATATAAAATATACTGCTGGAGTGACATGAGGATATGGTTTGTTTGAAGACAGGTTTCCCCTGTTTTTAAATAATGTATATTATGACATGATCACATTATGCGTCTCCTCTTTAACCACGACTAATGTGTCATTATTGATTCACTAGAAGGTGGCCCGATTCTACGCATCGGGTATTCTAGAATTTACGTATTGTGTAGTTCATGTATGATTTTTGTTTTATATATATATATATATATATATATATACATAGATGTTGTTGTGTGTAGTTACCAAGTGTTTGTGTAGGGCGCTGTACATGTTCTGGATGTTGTCTGGGTGTGATGGGGGGTGAGAGGGGTGTTGTTTGTGTGTTGCGTTGTTTGTGGAGCGCTGTGTGTCTGTAGCGTTGTGTGTGTGTTGCGCAGTTTGTGTGTGTGTGGTGTGTTTTGGGGGGAGGTATGTTTTGTGCAATGTGTGTGTTGTGCGGTATGTGCGTATATTTGTGTGTTCAGCGTTGTCTGTGTGTGTGGGTGTCTGTGTAGGGCAGTTGTTTGTGGTTCCCAGTGTGTGTGTGTGGTGTGTTGTGCAGTGCGCGCGCGCGTGTGTGTGTGTGTGTGTGTTGTGGGGAGGTGTGCACTTCCCATCGTGCTCCATCCCCCATGCAGCGCACTCCCCATCGTGCTCCATCCCCCATGCTGCGCACCCCCCATCGTGCTCCATCTCCCATCCTGCACACTCCCAAACGTGCTCCATCCGCCATGCTGCGCACTCCCAAACGTGCTCCATCCGCCATGCTGCGCACTCCCAAACGTGCTCCATCTGCCATACTCCGCACTCCCCATCGTGCTCCATCCCCCATGCAGCGCACTCCCCATCGTGCTCCATCCCCTATGCTGCGCACCCCCCATCGTGCTCCATCTCCCATGCTGCGCACTCCCAAACGTGCTCCATCCGCCATGCTGCGCACTCCCAAACGTGGTCCATCCGCCATGCTGCGCACTCCCAAACATGCTCCATCCGCCATACTCCGCACTCTCCATCGTGCTGCATCCCCCATGCTGCGCTCTCCCAAACGTGCTCCATCCGCCATGCTGCGCACTCCCAAACGTGCTCCATCCCCTATGCTGCGCACCCCCCATTGTGCTCCATCTCCCATCCTGCGCACTCCCAAACGTGCTCCATTCGCCATGCTGCGCACTCCCACACGTGCTCCATCCCCTATGCTGCGCACCCCCATCGTGCTCCATCTCCCATGCTGCGCACTCCCAAACGTGCTCCATCCGCCATGCTGCGCACTCCCAAACGTGGTCCATCCGCCATGCTGCGCACTCCCAAACGTGCTCCATCCGCCATACTCCGCACTCTCCATCGTGCTGCATCCCCCATGCTGCGCTCTCCCAAACGTGCTCCATCCGCCATGCTGCGCACTCCCAAACGTGCTCCATCCCCTATGCTGCGCACCCCCCATCATGCTCCATCTCCCATCCTGCGCACTCCCAAACGTGCTCCATTCGCCATGCTGCGCACTCCCACACGTGCTCCATTCGCCATGCTGCGCACTCCCAAACGTGCTCCATCCGCCATGCTGCGCACTCCCCATCGTGCTCCATCCCCTATGCTGCGCACTCCCAAACGTGCTCCATCCGCCATGCTGCGCACTCCCCATCGTGCTCCATCTCCCATGCTGCGCACTCCCAAACGTGCTCCATCCGCCATGCTGCGCACTCCCAAATGTGGTCCATCCGCCATGCAGCGCACTCCCAAACGTGCTCCATCCGCCATACTCCGCACTCCCCATCATGCTGCATACCCCATGCTGCGCACTCCCAAACGTGCTCCATCCACAATGCTGCGCACTCCCAAACGTGCTCCAGCCGCCATGCTGCGCACTCCCAAACGTGCTCCATCCGCCATGCTGCGCACTCCCAAACGTGCTCCATCCGCAATGCTGCGCACTCCCAAACGTGCTCCATCCGCCATGCTGCGCACTCCCAAATGTGCTCCATCCGCCATGCTGCGCACTCCCAAACGTGCTCCATCCGCCATGCTGCGCACTCCCAAACGTGCTCCATCCGCCATGCTGCGCACTCCCAAACGTGCTCCATCCGCCATGCTGCGCACTCCCACACGTGCTCCATTCGCCATGCTGCGCACTCCCAAACGTGCTCCATCCGCCATGCTGCGCACTCCCCATCGTGCTCCATCTCCCATGCTGCGCACTCCCAAACGTGCTCCATCTGCCATGCTGCGCACTCCCAAACGTGGTCCATCCGCCATGCTGCGCACTCCCAAACGTGCTCCATCCGCCATACTCCGCACTCCCCATCATGCTGCATACCCCATGCTGCGCACTCCCAAACGTGCTCCATCCGCAATGCTGCGCACTCCCAAACGTGCTCCAGCCGCCATGCTGCGCACTCCCAAACGTGCTCCATCCGCCATGCTGCGCACTCCCAAACGTGCTCCATCCGCAATGCTGCGCACTCCCAAACGTGCTCCATCCGCCATGCTGCGCACTCCCAAATGTGCTCCATCCGCCATGCTGCGCACTCCCAAACGTGCTCCATCCGCCATGCTGCGCACTCCCAAACGTGCTCCATCCGCCATGCTGCGCACTCCCAAACGTGCTCCATCCGCCATGCTGCGCACTCCCAAACGTGCTCCATCCGCCATGCTGCGCACTCCCAAATGTGCTCCATCCGCCATGCTGCGCCAGCATCAGCCTCTCTGTCCCCAGCATCAGCCTCTCTGTCCCAAGCATCAGCCTCTCTGTCCCCAGCATCAGCCTCTCTGTCCCCAGCATCAGCCTCTCTGTCCCCAGCATCAGCCTCTCTGTCTCCAGCATCAGCCTCTCTGTCTCCAGCATCAGCCTCTTTGTCTCCAGCATCAGCCTCTCTCCTCCCAGCATCAGCCTCTCTGTCCCCAGCATCAGCCTCTCTGTCCCCAGCATCAGCCTCTCTGTCCCCAGCATCAGCCTCTCTGTCCCCAGCATCAGCCTCTCTGTCTCCAGCATCAGCCTCTCTGTCCCCAGCATCAGCCTCTCTGTCCCCAGCATCAGCCTCTCTGTCCCCAGCATCAGCCTCTCTGTCTCCAGCATCAGCCTCTCTGTCCCCAGCATCAGCCTCTCTGTCTCCAGCATCAGCCTCCCTGTCCCCAGCATCAGCCTCTCTGTCCCCAGCATCAGCCTCTCTGTCTCCAGTATCAGCCTCTCTGTCCCCAGCATCAGCCTCTCTGTCCCCAGCATCAGCCTCTCTGTCCCCAGCATCAGCCTCTCTGTCTCCAGCATCAGCCTCCCCATCCCAGGCTTCCCCAGGATCAGCCTCTCTCCTCCCAGCCTCCTCCAGCACGCCGTGCTCCTCTGCCGACACTCACAGATCCGATCGCATACACCCACACACACACACACCCACACACACACACCCGATCGCATACACTCACACACACCTGATCGCATACACTCACGCACACACACACTGACGATATTGCACATACGCGCTCATTCTCACAACATCCGGAGATACCACATGCTTCTGGCCATGTGATCCTCCGGCAGGTCCTGGAAGCTCACAGCACAGTATCAAGGCCGAGAAGCAAGCGATATCTCCGGATGCTGTGAGTGTGTGGATGCGATGTGATGTATGTGTGATGTGTGTGTGAGAGTGAGTGTGAGCCGGTGTACACTGGTAACTATGATACACATCGGGTAACTAAGGGACCTTAGTTACCCGATGTGTATAATGGTTACCAGCGTTCACGGGCTCCGTCAAGATCCCAGCATCGCAAGGTTATGTCTGGCGCTGCTGGGATCCTGACGGAGCCGGTGTAGAAGCAAGCGATATCCCAGGATGTTGTGAGTGTATTGATGTGATGTGTGAGGTGTGTGTGAGAGTGAGTGTGATGTGATGTGTGTGTGTACTCACCTGGGAGTCGGAGCTACGTGTCAGTTGGGCCAGAGCGAGTGTGCATTGCGTGAGGGGGCGGGGCCTGCAGAGAGCCGGGGCGAGAGGCCAATCCGTGGGGGGGGGCGGGGCCATGGCGAGCCCAGCGGCCAATCAGCTTTGTGCCACCGTAAGGACACAATGTCACCGGAAGGACACAATTTTGAAGCATGACAGACAGACAGACAGACAGAATAAGGCAATTATATATATAGATGGGTAGGGTTTTTTTTAGTGATGTATAACATATGTATATTGTGGTATAGGAACATATTATGTATTTGAGCCTTGTTAAGTATATCGCTATTCTGTGGGTATGATCTGTTTATACATTATTGGTATGACGCAGCTGGGGTACATGTGCGATTTAAACAGTGACGATATCTCCGCTGAATCTGGAGTTTGATATGAGGTCTGGATGTTCCTGGAGAGTTACTGCGTCTGCGCAGGGAAGCTGCCTGCATTGCTCTGGGAACAACTATAAAGCCTGAACGATACTATCGGAGGAGGCCTGTGATGTCATCTAGACATGAATGGGAGTGTGATAATTGGATTGGCATTTGGGAGTCATGTGATTTTCCTGCAATGAACTTTGGATACTGGATCTCCATGACAACGATAATACTCAGGAATGGAGCTGCGTTTTACATACAAGTGCGGCGATTCTGTGATATCTGTATGTACTATAAGGGGCACTTTGCACACTGCGACATCGCAGGTGCGATGTCGGTGGGGTCAAATTGAAAATGACGCACTTCCGGCATCGCATGCGACATCGCAGTGTGTAAAGGCTGGATGATACGATTAACGAGCGCAAAAGCGTCGTAATCGTATCATCGGTGCAGCGTCGGCGTAATCCATGATTACGCTGACGCGACGGTCCGATGTTGTTCCTCGCTCCTGCGGCATCACACATCGCTGTGTGTGAAGTCGCAGGAGCGAGGAACGTCTCCTACCGGCCTCACTGCGGCTTCCGTAGGATATGCGGAAGGAAGGAGGTGGGCAGGATGTTTACATCCTGCTCATCTCCGCCCCTCCGCTCTGATTGGCTGCCTGCCGTGTGACGTCGCAGTGACGCCGCACGACCCGCCCCCTTAACAAGGAGGCGGGTCGCCGGCCACAGGGACGTCGCACGGCAGGTGAGTGTGTGTGTGAAGCTGGCGTAGCGATAACTTTCGCTACGCCAGCTATCACCACATATCGCTGCTGCGACGGGGGCGGGCACTATCGCACTCGGCATCGCAGCATCGGGCTGCGATGTCGTAGTGTGCAAAGCCCGCCTTAGTCTATTTTGCATTATATTGTTATGTCTTTAACATCTGATGAGATGCAGCTTTGTCAGATCGCTCGATTGTAACATTGGTTATGTCCGAGATTAATTTGCATATGGGGGTGTGAGGTTGTTTTTAATTGGTTTACATGTAATTGACATTTGTATAAATATTGGACAGCTGAGATCTAATGCTATGCTTGTAAAAGACAAACTGATGTCGAAACGTTGCATGTTTACTGCATTATGATGGAATAAAGATAGAAAAGAATCTGCACTCAGGAGGACGCTGTTATTCGTTTCTTTACATGGTATGTGGAGTCAAGTGATCCCTTAATACTGAACGCGTGTCCCAACGCCGCCGGATTGTGTGCTACACAGGCGGCCATTGACTACAGGTGCTGCAGTCTGCTGTGTTTATATATGTAGATTTGTGTCAAAGGTAGACCTACAGTATATCCTAAACCCTATCTGTGCAGCATCCTAGTACAGAAGGTGTAGGAGCGTATGGTCTCTAACATCCAGCTCCATGATGATGTCATGGAGGATGGAAGAGGATTCCAGTGGCTCCTGTGAAGCTTTAGAGAATTCCATGCCCAAGAGAGTTAAAGCAGTGCTTGAACATAATGGTGGCCACACAAATACTGACACTTTGGGCATGGTTTGGCCACGTTAACTTAGGGGTGTAGTCAGTTTTGTTGACATTAATGGCTGTGTGTTGAGTTGTTTAGACGGCACACCAAAATTACACTATTATACAAGCTGTACACTGACTACTGTACAGTGCATCAAAGTGTTATATCGTCAGTGTTGTCCCATGAAAAGATATAATAAAATATATACATAAATGTGAGAGGTGTACTCACTTTTGTGATATACTGTATATCTCAAGTCCAGTATATATGCACACAAACAGCATTGGACGTGCATAGATTTGTGTAAAACAGTCCTGTTCACTTTTCTGTTAGGATTACTAAACAATGAATCTGTGAAATTTAACATTCTTTTGTACATCCACAATACCTATTTCTTCCCACAATTGTTACGTGACCAGAGGCAGTAGAGGTATAACAATTTTACACTTGACAAACGTTGATGCTCTTTAATGGACTTTATATTTCTTTTTAGAACCCCCACCATCAACAAGAAAAAGGAAATATATACACTGTATACTCGATTATTAGACAAGTGAGTGACTCTGAAAAGTCACCTATTTTTAAAGGTGTCCCGTTTTTTTTTTTATTAATAATAGTGATTATGAAATCCATTATTATTAATACAAAATAAAATTCATTGTTTATTTAGTTGTTATTTAATTATATTTTTACTGAAACACTGAGCGCTGCCATCTTGGATTTCCTGTGTGTAACGACAGTTACTCACCTCAAATACGGCAGCACCCTGGGCATTGGATCTGATAGATGGACTTCGACCCCTATACTTAACACTGAGAGCTCCCTGCTGTGAGCCTGGCATGCCCCCTGGGCTGTCCAGATCACAGCAGAAGGAGAAGATCGGAGCCATCTTTGTGGAGCTCACAGCATATGCTGTGTGCTGCACTTTCCCTCTGGAAAGACAGAGGGTTGACAGGAGTAGCTGCCGGTAGCAGAAGTCTTGGATTGAGGTGAGTAGGGGCGTACATGCGGCAGAGCATTGTGGGCGGGCGTGCAGCAGAGCATTGCATACGTGCGGCAGAGCATTGCATGCATACATGCATGCAGCAGAGCATTGCGGGCGTGCGTGCGGCAGAGCATTGCAGGTGGGTGTGCGGCAGAGCATTGCAAGCAGGCTGGCAGGCATGCGGCAGAGCATTGTAGGTGGGTGTGTGTGCAGCAGAGCTTTGCGGGCACGCATACATGTGGCAGAGCATTGCGGGCATTTGTGCAGCAGAGCATTGCGTGTGTGCATGCGGCAAAGCATTGCTGGTTCGGGGAGTGCAGAACGCTATGTGGGGAGCACTATGCAGCCGTCCTTGGTGACACTTTAAACATATTATGATCACTTTGTGGTCACCAACAAAATGGCTCTGCACTGTGATCCTAAACTTCATCTTCCCTTATCTTTTTGGAAACACCCAAAATGGGAGGGTAAATGTGACATCACACACATGAGAGCAGATTCCGCCCACTTTTACTGTAGTTGTAATGTGAGCTAGTTCTACACTAGAATTTCAGAAGCTGCGCCCCCTAGTGTTTTAGAGTGGAAAATATCAAACTTTTTAATTTTGTTTTTATATTTTGCTCAATTAAAAACAAATAATAAACAAAACATTAAAACATGAATACTTTACATTTTTCAGTCATTGAATTTTTTTTTTCTTTTGGGCGACAACTTCACTTTAAGGCAGGCTTTGCATGTTGCGACATCGCAAGCCGATGCTGCGATGTCGCACGCGATAGTCCGCACCCCCGTCGCAGGTACGATATCTTGTGATAGCTGGCGTAGCGAAAATTATCACTACGCCAGCTTCACATGCACTCACCTGCCCTGCGACCGTCGCTGTGGCCGGCGACCCGCCTCCTTCCTAAGGGGGCGGGTCGTGCGACGTCATAGCGATGTCACACGGCAGGCGGCCAATAGCGGCGGAGGGGTGGAGATGAGCATGATGTAAACATCCCGCCCACCTCCTTCCTTCCGCATAGACGCCGGCGGCAGGTAAGGAGATGTTCCTCGCTCCTGTGGCGTTATACACAGCGATGTGTGCAGCCGCAGGAGCGAGGAACTACATCGTACCTGTCGCGGCAGCATAATTATGAAAAAGTAGGAGCCTGCAACGATGATACGATAACGATGCTTTTGCGCTCGTTAATCGTATCATCTAACATTTACACACTACGATGTCGAAAGTGACGCCGGAAGTGCATCACTTTCGATTTGACCCCACCGACATCGCACGTGCGATGTTGCAACGTGCAAAGCCGCGATGTCGGTGGGGTCAAATTGAAAGTGACGCACATCCGGCATCGCATGCGACATCGTAGTGTGTAAAGCCTAGATGATACGATTAACGAGCGCAAACTCGTCGTAATCGTATCATCAGTGCAGCATCGGCGTAATCCATAATTACACTGACGCGACGGTCCGATGTTGTTCCTCGCTCCTGCGGCAGCACACATCGCTGTGTGTGAAGTCGCAGGAGCGAGGAACATCTCCTACCGGCGTCACCGTGGCTTCCGTAGGTTATGCGGAAGGAAGGAGGTGGGCGGGATATTTACATCTTGCTCATCTCCGCCCCTCCGCCGCTATTGGCCGCCTGCCGTGTGACGTCGCTATGACGCCGCACGACCCGCCCCCTTAGGAAGGAGGCGGGTCGCCGGCCAGAGCGACGATCGCAGGGCAGGTGAGTGCATGTGAAGCTGGCGTAGCGATAATTTTCGCTACACCAGCTATCACACGATATTGTACCTGCGACGGGGGCGGGGACTATCGCGTGCGACATCGCAGCATCGGCTTGCGATGTTGCAACGTGCAAAGCCGCCCTACGTCTTACAGAAGGATGCAGTACTCTTGATATTACTAAGTTATTGAGGCATGATCACAGAACCATCAAAAGTTTTGTTGACAATAGTCAACGTGGTCAAAAAAACATTTTGGGAAAAAAAGACGCACATTAACTGCCAAAGATTAGAGTAGAATCAAACGTGAAGCGACAAGACACCCACTATTCCCCAGTGCTGTCATATTACCTTCCTGGAGTGTCCAGAAGATTATTATTTATTATTATTATTATTATTATTATTATTATTGCGCCATTTATTCCATGGTGCTCTACATGGGAAAAGGGGTATACATAATAAAATCAAGTACTGTACAATAATCATGTACAATATAAGGCACAGACAGGTACAGGAGGAGAGAGGACCCTGCCCGCAAGGGATCACAGTCTAAGTACAAGGTGTTCATTCATATAAGGAGGAAAAACTGGGCACTATTCACGCTATTTTCTTAAGGGCCGACTGCAGTGTCTCTGCAGTAATGGAGACACTGCACCAAAACTCATGGTGCTCTACAAAGATCCAGAAATGACAACTTCGATGAATAAGAAAGCAGGCACTCACTGATCAGTGGAATATTTTTTCAACTTCTTTTAATCTTCAGGCATGTGGGGAGGGAACAGGGATGGGTGCACATGGACAACGGTGGCCGTTTCGCACCAATTACCGGGGCTTCCACGGGTCCATGATGCTAACGTCATTTTTTCTCCCCTTTTTATGGGAGGTACTCTGGGAATGACGTTATTTCATTTAAAAACAAAAATACAATGTAGAGACCTCATCAAAAAATGCAGTGCGGTACAGAATAAATCACTATGTAAAATTTTAATAGGAACTTATTAAATTAAAACTAGCATGTCGTTTTTGTCATTATGACCTAATGGTCCCATTGATCCGAAAATAGTTCTTTTTGCAACCAGCATATATTGGGTAAAACAATTAAAATAGGAGGCTTATGCCATACTGTGAAACAGTTAATACATTGTAGAACAGAATACGTAGTTTATGCCATTCTTTGTACTTGTGGACACTTATATAAGAAAAACTATCAGGCCTCTTTTTATCAGATTTAGGGAACATTTAAATTCTTTAGTCACCGGTTTAGAGCACCTAGGCTGATTAAGCATGTGCAAGAGATGCATGCAGGAGATAAAAATTCATTATGTTTTGAAGGTTTAGAAAGAATAGTCCCCTCCGCAGCAGGGGGCGATACACACAAGACGTTATTGAGAAAGGAATCCCGCTGGATTATAAAGCGCGGAGCTATGGGACCATTAGGTCTTAATGACACAAAACGACATGCTAGTTTTTCTTTAAAAAGTTCCGTTAAAATTTTACATAGTGATTTATTCTGTACCGCACTGCATTTTTTATGTTGTATCTACATTGTATTGTTGTTTTTAAATGAAATAACGTCATTCCCAGAGTACCTCCCATAGAAAGGTGAGTGGAAATGATGTTAGCATCATGGACCTGTAGAAGCACCAGTAGTCGGGGCGAAACGACCGCCGTCGTCCATGTGCAACCATCCCTGTTCCCTCCTCACATGCCTGAAGATTAAAAGAAGTTGAAAAAATATTCCACTGATCGGTGAGAGCCTCCTTTCTTATTCATCGTAAGTACAAGGTGTTCAGTGCTCAGAGGTATGGAATGCTGAAAGCCGACCACCACTGAACAAGACTTACAGGTTTAAATGTCAAATGTTAAATGGGTAAATAAATATGTGAAGACAGATTTTTCAAATGCTTTATGAACTGATGAGATAACTGACTCTTGACAGACCAGATGGATGGGTCCATGGCTGGATTAGTAATAGGCAGAGACCTCAATTTGACTTAAACACAGGCAGGATGGAGGTGAGGCGCTGTTATGGGCAGGTATTATTAAAGGTTTGTCTTGACAAAGTTACACTATCCATAGTAAGCAGAAACTAACCCTAATTCTAAAGGGGGCTTTACATGCAACAACATCACTAATGAGATGTCGTTGGGGTCACGGAATTCGTGACGCACATCCAGCCTCGTTAGCGACATCGTTGCGTGTAACACATACGAGCGACCGCTAACGATGTAAAATACTCACCAAATTGTTGATTGTTGACACGTCGTCCATTTCCCAAATATCGTTCCTTGTTGTGGAAGCAAGTTGTTCGTCGTTCCTGAGGCAGCACACATCGCTATGTGTGACACACCAGGAACGACGAACAACACCATACCTGCATCCTCCGGCAACGAGGTGGGCATGACTTTCATTCGGCTGCTCTCCGCCCCTCCACTTCTATTGGATGCCTGCCTTGTGACGTCGCTGTGACGCCGCACGGACCGCCCCCTTAGAAAAGAGGCTATTCGCTGGCCACAGCGACATCGTTAGGAAAGTAAGTATGTGTGACGCATACTAGCAATATTGTGCACCACGGGCAGCGATTTGCACAGTGACGCACAAATGATGGGGGCGGGTGCTTTCACAGAGCTGTCGTTATCCAACGCCTCTAGTGTCCTGTTGTCTTTCCATGGTAGTTCATTTTCCTCTTCAATTTCATGATGTAGAAGGGTTAATATTTCTCTAGTTTCTATATTTGATTTTATATTAATTAGTCTCATATTTTGTTTAAGATTGTTCAAGGTTTCATATTTGGTCTATTATTTTTTTTTATCACATATGCGTTGTTCTGAGAAACTGTTATGGATATTGACTAATGATAAATATTGTGCCTATTTCCCTTTAAATATTAAAATATCAATATTTTATTAATTTACATTAAAATAACACCAAGAATAAATCAAACATGATAAATATTATTGATAATACCATAGTAGCAAGCAGGACAAAGGTTGTTATAGGAGGTATATGGTATTATACAAAAAAAATTAGTCCCTGTGGAACAATAAACAAAAGAATAAGTACTTGTCTTACAGTATATAACTTGCAGATAGGTTATTTAGAAAATATTTGGACAGGGAGTTTATTCACTACAATATCCCTAATGGATGGTCCCTATCAAGACTGTGCCCTACCTGATCGCAGAAGATGACACCCTATATAACGATAGTAGCGCTCCGGTCAATATTGTCTTTTCCTAAATCTCCTAAGAAAACCCTACCATAAATACTTAGATCAATAACAAAGGTCAAAGCAAGAAGTACTTATCTAGCTCCTCTTTTATCACTCTATGTTTCATTCATTAGAATCCCATAGGAATCAATAGTGGTCATTGCCTCTTATATGAAAGTTATGCAGGCCTCGACGTGTTTCCCCCTCGTAACTCTTCAGGGTTTGTCAGGAGTAGAGATGAGCGAACCGGTCCCGGTTCGGCTCGAGGTCGGTTCGCCGAACGGAGGTCCCGTTCGAGTTCGGCTCGTCGAACGTTCGACGAACCGAACTCGAACTGCATAGGAAACAATGGCAGGCAATCACAAACACAGAAAAACACCTAGAAAAAACCCTCAAAGGTGTCCAAAAGGTGACAAACAACTCACAACACATAGGAAAGTGACAAGGACATATACTCATGCAAAAACAAAAGAGCTGGACAAGGAAAAAGAGGAGGACACACAGATATAGGCATGGCACGCCCTTCTAAAATCATGTAAAACACCGCAAGGTGACTCCAAGCGTAGTCTCCCTTTTTTCCAAAAATTGTGCCCCACACACACCCACCCCTTCAGTGGCAGCACTTGTGCCCTAGTTGTACACTTCACAGCTAGATTTGCATCAAGCACATTCAAAAATACGCTATTCTTAACCGTCCCCAGGATGACACCGGGGTAGGTAGCAAAGTCTTTGCTGAACCATGACTTGTTCATCTTGGCTTCTTTTAAAAACAATGTAAGCAAGGGTTACTCCAAGCGGAGTCTCCCTTTTTTCCAAAAATTGTGCCCCACACACACCCACCCCTTCAGTGGCAGCACTTGTGCCCTAGTTGTACACTTCACAGCTAGATTTGCATCAAGCACATTCCAAAATACGCCATTCTTATCCGTCCCCAGGATGACACCGGGGTAGGTAGCAAAGTCTTTCCTGATCCCAGCTCTGTTCATCTTGGCTTCTTTTAAAAACACATCAAGCAAGGGTTACTCCAAGCGGAGCCTCCCTTTTTTCCAAAAATTGTGCCCCACACACACCCACCCCTTCAGTGGCAGCACTTGTGCCCTAGTTGTACACTTCACAGCTAGATTTGCATCAAGCACATTCAAAAATACGCTATTCTTAACCGTCCCCAGGATGACACCGGGGTAGGCAGCAAAGTCTTTGCTGAACCATGACTTGTTCATCTTGGCTTCTTTTAAAAACAATGGAAGCAAGGGTTACTCCAAGCGGAGTCTCCCTTTTTTCCAAAAATTGTGCTTCACACACACCCACCCCTTCAGTGGCAGCACTTGTGCCCTAGTTGTACACTTCACAGCTAGATTTGCATCAAGCACATTCAAAAATACGCTATTCTTAACCGTCCCCAGGATGACACCGGGGTAGGTAGCAAAGTCTTTCCTGATCCCAGCTCTGTTCATCTTGGCTTCTTTTAAAAACACATCAAGCAAGGGTTACTCCAAGCGGAGTCTCCCTTTTTTCCAAAAATTGTGCCCCACACACACCCACCCCTTCAGTGGCAGCACTTGTGCCCTAGTTGTACACTTCACAGCTAGATTTGCATCAAGCACATTCCAAAATACGCCGTTCTTATCCGTCCCCAGGATGACACCGGGGTAGGTAGCAAAGTCTTTCCTGATCCCAGCTCTGTTCATCTTGGCTTCTTTTAAAAACACATCAAGCAAGGGTTACTCCAAGCGGAGCCTCCCTTTTTTCCAAAAATTGTGCCCCACACACCCACCCATTCAGTGGCAGCACTTGTGCCCTAGTTGTACACTTCACAGCTAGATTTGCATCAAGCACATTCCAAAATACGCCGTTCTTATCCGTCCCCAGGATGACACCGGGGTAGGTAGCAAAGTCTTTCCTGATCCCAGCTCTGTTCATCTTGGCTTCTTTTAAAAACACATCAAGCAAGGGTTACTCCAAGCGGAGCCTCCCTTTTTCCAAAAATTGTGCCCCACACACCCACCCATTCAGTGGTAGCACTTGTGCCCTAGTTGTACACTTCACAGCTAGATTTGCATCAAGCACATTCCAAAATAGGCCGTTCTTATCCGTCCCCAGGATGACACCGGGGTAGGTAGTAAAGTCTTTCCTGATCCCAGCTCTGTTCATCTTGGCTTATTTTAAAAACACATCAAGCAAGGGTTACTCCAAGCGAAGCCTCCCCTTTTTCCAAAAATTGTGCCCCACACACCCACCCATTCAGTGGCAGCACTTGTGCCCTAGTTGTACACTTCACAGCTAGATTTGCATCAAGCACATTCCAAAATACGCCGTTCTTATCCGTCCCCAGGATGACACCGGGGTAGGTAGCAAAGTCTTTCCTGATCCCAGCTCTGTTCATCTTGGCTTCTTTTAAAAACACATCAAGCAAGGGTTACTCCAAGCGGAGCCTCCCTTTTTTCCAAAAATTGTGCCCCACACACCCACCCATTCAGTGGCAGCACTTGTGCCCTAGTTGTACACTTCACAGCTAGATTTGCATCAAGCACATTCCAAAATACGCCGTTCTTATCCGTCCCCAGGATGACACCGGGGTAGGTAGCAAAGTCTTTCCTGATCCCAGCTCTGTTCATCTTGGCTTCTTTTAAAAACACATCAAGCAAGGGTTACTCCAAGCGGAGCCTCCCTTTTTTCCAAAAATTGTGCCCCACACACCCACCCATTCAGTGGCAGCACTTGTGCCCTAGTTGTACAAAAAATTGGGCCACAAAGACACCCACCCCTTCAGTAGCAGCAGTTGTGCCCCAGTTGTACACTTCACAGGTACATTTGCATCAAGCACATTCCAAATCCACAAGCATTTACTCTCCCCAGGATGACACAGGGGTAGTAAATTCCTTGTGGATCCATGACTTGTTCATTTTGATGAACATTAGTCTGTCCACATTGTCACTGGACAGACGCGTGCGCTTATCTGTCAGCACACACCCAGCAGCACTGAAGACACGTTCAGAGACAACGCTGGCAGCTGGACACGACAAAATCTCCAAGGCGTAACTGGATAGCTCTGGCCATTTTTCTAGATTTGAAGCCAAAAATGAGCAAGGCTCCATTTGCAAAGTCATGGCATCGATGTTCATTTGTAGATACTCCTGTATCATCCTCTCCAGCCGTTGACTATGTGTCAGACTTGTTGTCTCTGGTGGCCTTGCAAAGGAGGGTCTAAAAAAATTATGAAAAGATTCCATAAAATTGCTGTTACCAGCACCAGATACGGTCCTACTGGTACGTGTAGACTGTTGAAGATGACGAGACCGTCCCATGTTTGTCAAGTTACAACTGGGAGATTCACTCCCTGCACCTGCATGGTTGTTTGGTGGAAAAGCGGATCTAAGATCGAGTAACAGCTTCTGCTGATACTCCTGCATACGTGCGTCCCTTTCTATGGCTGCAATTATGTCACAAAATTTGGACTTGTACCGGGGATCTAATAGTGTGGCAAGCCAGTAGTCATCATCACTTCTAATTTTGACAATACGAGGGTCATGTTGGAGGTAGTGCAACAAGAAGGCACTCATGTGTCTTGCGCAGCCATGCGGACCAAGTCCACGCTGTGTTTGTGGCATAGAGGTGCTAACCGTTCTTTCTTCCTCTGACATCTCCCCCCAACCTCTTTCAACTGAAATTTGACCAAGGTCTCCCTCATCTGCTGAGTCTTCCATGTCCATGGACAGTTCGTCCTCCATTTCTTCATGTCCTCCTGCACCTTCCTCAACATCTCGCCTGCTACCATGCGCCCTTGTTGATCCCTGTTCCCCATGCTCCCATGCCTGGCGCCTTGGTGATGATGAACGTCTGGACCTTGGTGATGTTGTTGTGTCTTGCGCATACGAATCCTCCTGTAGTTCATCCCCTTCCTGTTGCCCCACCCCCTGACTCCGAATAGTGTTTAGCGTGTGCTCCAGCATGACTGGAATCGTCATGCTGATAATGGCATTGTCAGCGCTAAACATATTCATCGCCATGTCGAAACTGTGCAGAAGGGTGCATAGGTCCTTGATCTGAGACCACTCCATCAGGGTGATCTGCCCCACCTCTGCATCTCGTTGGCGTATTGCACCAGGGCACGGCGGTGCTGCCACAGTCGCTGTAACATGTGGAAAGTTGAATTCCAGCGTGTCGCCACATCGCATTTCAGGCGATGAACCGGCAGGCCGAAAGACTTCTGGAGCGATGCAAGTCGCTCAGCTGCGGCGCTTGAACGGCGGAAGTGAGCAGACAGTTTTCGTGCCCTGTTCAGAAGGCCATCTAGGCCGGGATAGTGTGTTAAAAATTGCTGCACGACAAGGTTCAACACGTGAGCCATACAAGGTACGTGTGTCACCTTGCCCAGGCGAAGGGCTGCACCCAGGTTTACAGCATTGTCGCACACGGCCTTACCAGGCTGCAGGTTGAGTGGAGACAACCATTTATTAAACTCGGACCGCAGAGCTGACCACAACTCCTCAGCTGTGTGACTCTTATTCCCAAGACATGTCAAGCTAAAGACCGCCTGATGCCGTTGCGCTCTGCTGCCAGCATAGTAATGAGGGGTGCGTGATTCCTTCTGCGCAGTGAGAATGCTGGTGGCCTGACCAGGCAGGCTTGGGGCGGAGGTGGAGGACCCAGATGAGGTGGAGGATGCAGAAGCAGTGGCGGAACTTGGACAGACAGAGGATTGACACACAAGTCGTGGGGACGGCAAGACTTGTGCAGCAGACCCTTCACCATCTATCACCATAGTTACCCAGTGCCCAGTGAGCGACATGTAACGTCCCTGTCCATGCTTACTGGTCCAAGTATCGGTGGTGAAATGCACCCGTTCACACACAGAGTTTCTCAAGGAAGCGGTGATGTTGTGTGCGACATGCTGGTGTAGCGCGGGCACACCTTTCTTAGAGAAGTAGTGGCGACTAGGCATCTGGTACTGGGGCACAGCGACAGACATAAGGTCTCTAAAATCCTGTGTGTCCACTAGGCGGAAAGGCAGCATTTCGGTAGCCAACAGCTTACAGAGGGATAGAGTCAACCTCTTAGCTTTGTCATGGGTCGCAGGAAATGGCCTTTTATTTGTCCACATCTGAGGGACAGAGATCTGGCTGCTGTGTGTAGACGGTGTTGAGTAGGGTGTCCCTGGAAAAATGCAGGTTTGTGAGGAAAGTGCAGGCGGAGACATGATGTTGCCTTCATCCAAAGTTGGTGCTATCGATGTCTGAGAGAGCTGTACACACTCACTTGTTTCCCCTTCCAAAACAACCGACGACCTACCAAGCAAACTGCCTGTTGCGGTTACAGTGGTGGAAGTTGTGGGTGGAAAAACAGGTGTGACAGCTGTCCCCACAGTCCTAGAAGATGACGAGCGTGCGGATGCACTGGAAGGGGCAGGCGGTGGATGGTTCGCTCCGCTAGGCCGCATTGCAGCACGGTGAGCTTCCCACCGGGCCATATGATATTTATTCATGTGACGATTCATGGAAGAAGTTGTCAAACTGCTGAGGTTTTGACCTCTACTAAGAGAACCATGACAAATTTTACAGATCACATAATTTGGGCGATCTTTTTCTATGTTAAAAAAGGACCAGGCTAGGCAAGGCTTAGAGGCCATGCGACCTGTTGATCCACCCCGAATAATGCTCAGAGGCAGAGTGGTGGCTGAGGATGCAGTTGTAGACGTGCTACCAGTACTCCGACTCTGTCCAGGAAGGCGCAAGGTAACTTCGTCATCAGTTGCATCCTCCTCCACCACCTCTGTTGACCTCCTCGAGTGCCTGACTGTGGGTTGACAGTAGGTGGGATCTAGAACTTCATCATCAATTGTTGTGTTTGCACTCCCCTCCCCCTCAGACCGAGCCTCTTCTTGCCCTGACCGAATATTTAAGTTGTCATCCCAATCGGGTATCTGAGTCTCATCTTCATCAGTATGTTCCTCATTGTCTATAACCACAGGTGTTACAGTTTGTGACAAAGGGTCAACATTATGCTCCGAAACTTGGTCCTCACTGCCTGAATCAGAGTCACAAAGGTTCTGGGCATCACTGCAGACCATTTCCTGTTCTGTACTCACTGTAGCTTGGGAGCAGACCTCTGATTCCCAGGCTATAGTGTGACTGAACAGCTCTGCAGACTCAGCCATCTCAGTTCCACCATACTGTGCAGGGCTGATGGAGACTTCAGAGCTGGGAGAAATCAAGTTTGATTGGGATGACAACTCAGAGGACTGGTGTTTTTTGGATGCGGTACTTGAAGTGGCTGAGAGGGCACTTGTTTGACCACTTGAGATCCATTCAAGCATTTTCCTTTTTTGGCCATCATCTACCTTTGTTCCTGTTGTTCGTGTCCGTAAAAAAGGGAGCAGATCGGATTGTCCACGGTAAGTAGTAGACATCTTACTTTTGCTGGTAGATGGTCTATCTTCAGCAGATGATAATGGAGCTTTGCCACCATACCCACGGACAAAACCTTTTTTGCCTTTTCCACCACGCCTCTTCCCCTTTCCACCAGCATCTGTCATTTTGCCACTCATGTTGATTGCGACAAGATTGTGGACTGAAAATGTGGTAGTAAAAATTGAGAGGTGGTGTAGATTGCAGTGGTGGTCTAGCTTTATTAACAGCAGAATAATAAAGAATAAATATCCCTGACAATGCAACTACGGCCCTTAAACTGGCAGCAAAAATTGCTAGTATAATGGCTTAGTTATAATGAGTTGGAGTGTGCAATGCAGGCAGAGGTGCTGCAAATGTCTTTGCACTAGTGGGACTATAGCAAAGTCCAATAGCCACGTTTAGGATGCCACTAGGTACACTGAGTGTTTGCTAGTATAATGGCTTAGTTATCATGAGTTGGAGTGTGCAATGCAGGCAGAGGTGCTGCAAATGTCTTTGCACTAGTGGGACTATAGCAAAATCCAATAGCCACGTTTAGGATGCCACTAGGTACACTGAGTGTTTGCTAGTATAATGGCTTAGTTATCATGAGTTGGAGTGTGCAATGCAGGCAGAGGTGCTGCAAATGTCTTTGCACTAGTGGGACTATAGCAAAGTCCAATAGCCACGTTTAGGATGCCACTAGGTACACTGAGTGTTTGCTAGTATAATGGCTTAGTTATCATGAGTTGGAGTGTGTAATGCAGGCAGAGGTGCTGCAAATGTCTTTACACTAGTGGGACTATAGCAAAGTCCAATAGCCACGTTTAGGATGCCACTAGGTACACTGAGTGTTTGCTAGTATAATGGCTTAGTTATCATGAGTTGGAGTGTGCAATGCAGGCAGAGGTGCTGCAAATGTCTTTGCACTAGTGGGACTATAGCAAAGTCCAATAGCCACGTTTAGGATGCCACTAGGTACACTGAGTGTTTGCTAGTATAATGGCTTAGTTATCATGAGTTGGAGTGTGCAATGCAGGCAGAGGTGCTGCAAATGTCTTTGCACTAGTGGGACTATAGCAAAGTCCAATAGCCACGTTTAGGATGCCACTAGGTACACTGAGTGTTTGCTAGTATAATGGCTTAGTTATCATAAGTTGGAGTGTGCAATGCAGGCAGAGGTGCTGCAAATGTCTTTGCACTAGTGGGACTATAGCAAAGTCCAATAGCCACGTTTAGGATGCCACTAGGTACACTGAGTGTTTGCTAGTATAATGGCTTAGTTATAATGAGTTGGAGTGTGCAATGCAGGCAGAGGTGCTGCAAATGTCTTTGCACTACTGGGACTATAGCAAAGTCCAATAGCCACGTTTAGGATGCCACTAGGTACACTGAGTGTTTGCTAGTATAATGGCTTAGTTATAATGAGTTGGAGTGTGCAATGCAGGCAGAGGTGCTGCAAATGTCTTTGCACTAGTGGGACTATAGCAAAGTCCAATAGCCACGTTTAGGATGCCACTAGGTACACTGAGTGTTTGCTAGTATAATGGCTTAGTTATCATGAGTTGGAGTGTGCAATGCAGGCAGAGGTGCTGCAAATGTCTTTGTACTAGTGGGACTATAGCAAAGTCCAATAGCCACGTTTAGGATGCCACTAGGTACACTGAGTGTTTGCTAGTATAATGGCTTAGTTATCATGAGTTGGAGTGTGCAATGCAGGCAGAGGTGCTGCAAATGTCTTTGCACTAGTGGGACTATAGCAAAGTCCAATAGCCACGTTTAGGATGCCACTAGGTACACTGAGTGTTTGCTAGTATAATGACTTAGTTATCATGAGTTGGAGTGTGCAATGCAGGCAGAGGTGCTGCAAATGTCTTTGCACTAGTGGGACTATAGCAAAGTCCAATAGCCACGTTTAGGATGCCACTAGGTACATCGAGTGTTTGCTAGTATAATGGCTTAGTTATCATGAGTTGGAGTGTGCAATGCAGGCAGAGGTGCTGCAAATGTCTTTGCACTAGTGGGACTATAGCAAAGTCCAATAGCCACGTTTAGGATGCCACTAGGTACACTGAGTGTTTGCTAGTATAATGGCTTAGTTATCATGAGTTGGAGTGTGCAATGCAGGCAGAGGTGCTGCAAATGTCTTTGCACTAGTGGGACTATAGCAAAGTCCAATAGCCACGTTTAGGATGCCACTAGGTACACTGAGTGTTTGCTAGTATAATGGCTTAGTTATCATGAGTTGGAGTGTGCAATGCAGGCAGAGGTGCTGCAAATGTCTTTGCACTAGTGGGACTATAGCAAAGTCCAATAGCCACGTTTAGGATGCCACTAGGTACACTGAGTGTTTGCTAGTATAATGGCTTAGTTATAATGAGTTGGAGTGTGCAACGCAGGCAGAGGTGCTGCAAATGTCTTTGCACTAGTGGGACTATAGCAAAGTCCAATAGCCACGTTTAGGATGCCACTAGGTACACTGAGTGTTTGCTAGTATAATGGCTTAGTTATCATGAGTTGGAGTGTGCAATGCAGGCAGAGGTGCTGCAAATGTCTTTGCATTAGTGGGACTATAGCAAAGTCCAATAGCCACGTTTAGGATGCCACTAAGTACACTGAGTGTTTGCTAGTATAGTGGCTTAGTTATAATGAGTTGGAGTGTGCAACGCAGGCAGAGGTGCTGCAAATGTCTTTGCACTAGTGGGACTATAGCAAAGTCCAATAGCCACGTTTAGGATGCCACTAGGTACACTGAGTGTTTGCTAGTATAATGGCTTAGTTATCATGAGTTGGAGTGTGCAATGCAGGCAGAGGTGCTGCAAATGTCTTTGCACTAGTGGGACTATAGCAAAGTCCAATAGCCACGTTTAGGATGCCACTAGGTACACTGAGTGTTTGCTAGTATAATGGCTTAGTTATAATGAGTTGGAGTGTGCAGAGGACAGGAGGGTACAGTGCCAGGATTGTGGGGCTCTGGGTAGAGGAAAGGAAGCCTGCCTTTCTATTCCCTCCTAATAGGGAAATGCAGGGAGGAAATCCCTGACCTTTGCTACACAGACGCTGTCGCTGTTTTCAGGACCTGTCACCTATGTCTCCGACCCTGCCGGTTTGAGCCCTTAAAAGGACTGATAGAAAGTGCTCTCCCTAAGCTGTCTAGTGCTGTGTATGGAGCGCATACAGCTGTATCAGCGATAGGACAAAGGACGGAGCTGTGACAGTGATGTCTGACACCAAAGACGCAGAAGAGATAATGGCGTCCTGGAGGAAAATGTCCGGTTTTATAATGCAGGGACATGTGACATGGACATCCTATCACACATGCCGTTGCTTCTCTGGCTAAAAGTCCACTTAGCTGTGTGTGTGTCTGGGATTGGCTGACATGCTGGCCCGCCCCACAAGACGCGCGCGCTTAGGGAAGGAAGACAAGAAAAAAAAAAAAAAAATGGCGATCGCCATTATAGAAACAGCAGTGATCTGAAGGTGCTGTTCCCGCACACTATACACTGAAATGTCATAATAGTGTGATTCACAGAGTGACTTACAATATTACAGCGGAAACCAAGCTAGGAATTAGCTGTTTTTTTGCTGCTAGAACCGTTCTCGAACGTTTCTAGAACTATCGAGCTTTTGCAAAAAGCTCGAGTTCTAGTTCGATCTAGAACAGGCCCCAAAATCACTCGAGCCTAGAACTGGAGAACCTCGAACCGCGAACCGCGCTCAACTCTAGTCAGGAGGCATTATGAACATAGGTTAAACGACTAATAGTAATGAAATGAGGCATGATGATGTGCAGAAAAGAGTATAACCTCACTGGGGTTCAAATAGCATGAGAATGTTCACACCCATAGTGTGAAATATCTGGTATGTTCTACTCGTCTTGAGTGTCAGAGGGAGTCAATCCCTGATGCGTCATATCCAAGTTTTCTGTGGATTGCTATGCATACCTAATCTCCATTGTAGAATTTGAAAAAATATAATAGAACACTTGATTGTTGCTGGATGTCGGTTTTCGATGGATCTTAGTTTGGATCATGCCTTGGTTACCCCTAGCAATTACTACATTCAAAAAAGTTAATTCCATTTTCCATATTTCAGTAATAAAACGAAGACCAACTGAGTTACAATTGAGATGCGTAATGAATTTCCTAAAACGTTTCTCATCACCTGATCACGGGATAAAGATATTTTCTACATATCTTCTACAAAATGGCCATAAAATACAATCGTATCTTCACACCAGCCCAGGAATAGATTAGCATATTAGGGAGCACAGGGGCTCCCCATCGCTGTACCTCTGAGCTGCTGGTGGAACTTTAGATCAAAAAGGAAGTAGTTGTGAGTAAGTACATACTGTAGTAATTGAAGTACAAATCACTTGTGATTCTGAAAGTGTGTACCTCTAGTATTCAAAAAATGTCTCACAGCACATAGCCAAATTCATGTGGTATTGAACTGCATCTCTTGATGCAAAAAACATATTATCAAAGGTAATACCATCACATTGTGTTAACAGGTCACTTTTGTTCATGATATTTCAGGAAAGAAATACGACAAAAAAGCATAGACCAGTGTCCAAATATATGCAAAGATTTTTGGTAATGGAGTCTTTTCTTGCCACTATCAGGTGTCCCTTGAAAGGATTCAGGCCTCTATGAATCTTGTGTAATAAGTAAAAAGTAGGTAAGACAGGATACTTCGGAACAACAAGGAGTCTGTTGCATGCAGTAGTGCTAAGATATGTGTAACAATAAATATGGGAATATAGACATGCATTACTGCTATGAAAAACATGTAAAAATTGAGATACTTAGCACACAAAAATGGCCAGTTTTATGTGAGCCCAACAGCCAATGGCAAGGCGACCTCTTTTTGTTGGGTCCCTCTCTACTCTAATACCTCTCTTTGGGTTAAAAAAACCCCTCCAATTTATGGGCGGAAGGGAACCTGCAAGTGAAAAATTAAAATCACCTAAGGCAAGAGCAGGAGGGCACATTTAGATGGTATGACCCTGTAATCTAAGAAAAAGACTGATGGCACATCACTGCAAAATGATACTGACATGTGAACAATGGCCTAGAGGATGCCTGGCAGAGCTGATTGTTAGTTGGTGCTGCTCATTGTGTCACATGTTGCGATTACATATGCAGACTTTTATACATACAATAGCTGTACTACCCGGCTTCGCCCGGGTTAATAACTGTTGTTAACAAAATAGAATATAGTAACATTCCCGGGATAGAATGTATAAATAAAATGTATTAACGCCCGGGATAGTAACTGTCTCTCTGTTTCTCTCCCATTTTCTGTCTGTCTCCCCCTCTGTATATATCTTTCTGTCTCTCTCTCTATCTCTTTGTCTGTCTGTCTCTTTCCCTGTCTGTCTCAATCTCTTTCCCTTTCTATCTATCTCTTTCCCTGTATGTCTCTTTCCCTCTCTTTCAGTGTCTGTCTCTTTCCCTGTCTTTCCCTGTCTGTCTCTTTCCCTCTGGCTCTTTCCCTGTGTCTGTCTCTTTGTCTGTGTCTTTACCTGTCTTTGTCTGTCTTTTACCCTGTCTGTCTCTTTCCCTTTCTTTCCCTGTCTGTCTGTTTCCCTGTGTCTGTCTCTGTCTCTTTGTCTGTCTCTTTCCCTGTCAGTCTGTCTCTTTGCTTGTGTCTGTCTCTTTGTGTCTGTCTCTTACCCTGTCTGTGTCTGTTTCTTACCCTGTCTGTGTCTGCCTCTCTCCCTGTCTGTGTCTGTCTCTTTTCCTGGCTGCATTGTGACACGCAACATTCCATATAAGGGCGTGGCTGCGCATTCTTCTGAAGTTCTGGCTGCACTGTGGCTCCCAGCTCCATTCGCTTTAATGGAGGCAGGTTTTTTGGCAAATAACTAAAGCGCGGGGTTAAAATTTTCCCTCAAAACATAGCCTATGACGCTTTCGGGGTCCAGACGTGTGAGTGTGCAAAATTTTGTGGCTGTAGCTGCGATGGTGCAGATGCCAATCCCGGACATACACACATACACACACACATTCAGCTTTATATATTAGATGGATCATTGTAGTGTATCACACAAGATGGGGTTAAATCTGTGGCCCTACACTTCAATGGGAGCAGTGGTTTAATGTGTGACTCCATGCCATCTATTTCTATGGGATCGGTGGTGTCATATGATCCCTATGCAAGCAGTAACTCAATGTGTGAGTGTTTTATGACAGATAATGGATTAAAGACATGTCTGGGAAGGACCTGGACAGCTGGGCATGCTCAGGTCACAGCTTGACATGCGCAAGTCACAGCTGTTCACGCGCAGGTCTCAGCTGGGTCTCCTTTTTTGTGTGATGCTTGTATTGGAAGGAGTCTGAGAGGGCGAGGCCTACACCTCAAACTGATGCACCTCTTCATAGTATCATAGTATCATAGTTTTTAAGGTTGAAGGGAGACTCTAAGTCCATCTAGTTCAACCCGTAGCCTAACATGTTGATCCAGAGGAAGGCAAAAAAAAAACCCCAATGTGGCAAACAAGTTCCAATGGGGAAAAATTTCCTTCCTGACTCCACATCCGGCAATCAGACTAGTTCCCTGGATCAATACCCTGTCATAAAATCTAATATACATAACTGGTAATATTAAATTTTTCAAGAAAGGCATCCAGGCTCTGCTTAAATGTTAGTAGTGAATCACTCATTACAACATCATGCGGCAGAGAGTTCCACAGTCTCACTGCTCGTACAGTAAAGAATCCTCGTCTGTGATTATGATTAAACCTTCTTTCCTCAAGACGTAGCGGATGCCCCCGTGTTCCAGTCGCAGGCCTAGGTGTAAAAAGATCTTTGGAAAGGTCTCTGTACTGTCCCCTCATATATTTATACATTGTGATTAGATCCCCCCTAAGCCTTCGTTTCTCCAAACTAAATAACCCCAAGTTTAATAACCTGTCTTGGTATTGCAGCCCACCCATTCCTCTAATAATCTTGGTGGCTCTTCTCTGCACCCTCTCCAGTTCAGCTATGTCCTTCTTATATATCGGTGACCAGAATTGTACACAGTATTCTAAGTGCGGTCGCACTAGTGACTTGTACAGAGGTAGAACTATATTTTTTTCATGAACACTTATACCTCTTTTAATACATCCCATTAATTTATTAGCCCTGGCAGCAGCTGCCTGACACTGTCCACTAAAGTGAAGTTTACCATCCACCCATACACCCAAGTCTTTTTCTGTGTCTGTTTTACCCAGTGTTCTACAATTAAGTACATAATCATAAATGTTATTTCCTCTACCCAAGTGCATGACCTTACATTTATCTACATTAAACTTCAATTGCCACTTCTCAGCCCAATCCTCCAATTTACATAAATCTCCCTGTAATATAAAATTATCCTCCTCTGTATTGATTACCCTGCAGAGTTTAGTATCATCTGCAAATATTGAAATTCTACTCCGCATGCCCCCAACAAGGTCATTTATAAATATGTTGAAAAGAAGCGGGCCCAATACTGACCCCTGTGGTACCCCACTATGAACTGAGACCCAGTCCGAGTACGTACCATTAATAACCACCCTTTGTTTCCTATCACTGAGCCAGTTTTTAACCCAGTTACACATATTTTCCCCTATCCCCATTATTCTCATTTTATGTACCAACCTTTTGTGTGGCACCGTATCAAAAGCTTTTGAAAAGTCCATATACACAACATCCACTGCATTTCCCTGGTCCAGACTTGAACTTACCTCTTCATAGAAGCTGATCAAATTAGTTTGACAGGATCGATCCCTCATAAACCCATGCTGATACTCTGTCATAAGGTTATTTTTCTTGAGATACTCCAGTATAGCATCTCTCAAGAAACCCTCAAGGATTTTACCAACCGTAGAGGTTAAACTTACCGGCCTATAATTTCCCGGCTCAGTTTTTGTCCCCTTTTTGAATATTGGCACCACATTTGCTATGCGCCAGTCCTGCGGTACCGACCCTGTTATTAAGGAATCTGAGAAGATTAAAAATAATGGTCTATCTATCACAGAACTCAATTCCTGTAGTACTCTGGGGTGTATGCCATCCGGGCCCGGAGATTTGTCAACCTTAGTGATTTCGAGGCGGCGGCGTACTTCCTGCTGGGTTAAGCAGGTAATATTCAAGGGTGAATTTATGGTATCACTGGTCATGTCATCTGCCATGGCATTTTCTTGTATAAAAACCGTAGAAAAAAAGTCATTCAGCAAGTTGGCTTTACCCTCATCCCCTTCCACCATTTCACAAGACTATTTTTAAGGGGGCCAACACTATCGCTTTTCAGTTTTTTACTGTTTATGTAGTTAAAGAATATTTTAGGATTATTTTTACTTTCTCTCGCAATGAGTCTCTCTGTCTCAAACTTAGCTAACTTAATTTGCTTTTTACATATTTTATTTAATTTTCTATAATTATATAATGCCTCATCACTACCTACCCTCTTTAATTCTTTTAAGGCTTTCTGTTTTTCTTTTATTGCTTCCCTTACAGCTCTATTTAGCCATAGGGGTTTCCTCCTATTTCTACCATGTTTGTTCCCATAGGGTATATTTTCTGCACAAGCCCTATTCAGGATGCTCATAAAAGTCTCCCATTTGCTTTGTGTACTTTTATTACTTAGTACATCATCCCAGCTTATTGCACTAAGATCATCTCTCAACCGTCTCTCTTACTGATCAATGTTTAAGGTAGAAATGCTGGGCCAGGTCTTGTCCCTCTCCCAAACCCCATCCCATGCATCTATGGTGCTCCATTATACTATTTGTACTCTGGGGCAATTGGTGCCACTTTAATGGTATCTGCCCCTATTTTCCTTATTTGTGGAAATGGGCACAGAGTTTTCAATTAGTATTTATCTCCAGTGATATACAGTGTATTTGTTGGAGGCTGCACAACTATAAAATCCTTTGATCTCTGATGAGATACTGCGGCAGAACAACAAAATAATCAAGCAGTATTGACAGTGTATGCTGAAATGCCTATTTGCAGCAGGTCGTAGGAGCAGAAATTTAGTATCAGAATGTAGATTCTGAAATTACAATCGCTGGCAGGAACACAGATTTTGCAATCTCTATGTAGATGATCAACTAGACATTTTTGCCTGGAGCACAGATGTGGTCTTATTTAGATGCAGAAATAGCAAGTTTGAGCTGGACTACAGATTTTCCACTATTTAGATGCAGAAATAGCACTTTGGAGCTGGACTACACATGTTACACTATTTACATACAGAAATAGCTTTTTGGAGCTGGAGTACAGATTTTGCATAATTAAGATACAGAAATAGCACTTTAGAGCTAGACTACAGATTTTACACTATTTAGATACAGAAATAGCACTTTGGAGCTGGACTACAGATTTTGTACTATTTAAGGGCAGAAATAGCACTTTGGAGCTGAACTACAGATTTTGCACTATTTAGAGGCAGAAATAGCACTCTGCAGATGGAACACAGATGTGGCCCTCCTTAGATAAAAAAACAGTAAGCTTGTGCTGGAGCACACAATCAGCTAGCCTAACATTAGATGATGAAATGCTGATTTGTGGCACATAAGAACATTCCCTATACTGCACTTCCCTATTCTACACTATTGCACTCCTATCTATCTCAACTACCTATGATTAAACTTACTAGCTAATCTTTCTAGCAGCAGCACCTTCCCTAATCTTTAGGAATCACAAAATGGAGCCAACGCCACATGTCTGCACTTCATATTTAGAGGGACATGTGACTTAGGTAGCCAATGACACAAGCCCTTGTGTCTCAACGTTGGGGATGTTTTCTGCTCCCTGATTGGCTGCAGGGAACATCCACACATAAAGTTAAGGAAAAAAGAATCTGCTGCTCTTCTGACCTCTCCCCACCCTCTCCACTCATCAAACACATCCGCCCACTCATCATACAACACCACTTCAGTAGCCAAAGTAATATTAAAGTTTTAGAAAAGCCATGATCATGTAGTGATCCAAACCGAATATTGACGACTTTTGGGGCAAATGTCTGTATTTCCAATCCCAACCCGATTCTGCCAAAGATCGTACAATTTTGAAATGTTTCAATCTTTACCTATCAAGATCACTCATCTCTAATTGTTAAATGCATGGAAATATGAAGAATAGGGTTGGGAAGTAATTGGAGGTTTCAAAATGGTTGCACTCTTGATGGGTCTTCAAGGAGGTTATAATAAGTTTCCATGCTTTCTTTGTCTTTGGGATAGCAGGGACACTAAAGCACACTACCGAAGACAATATTGGCCTGAATATACTATACTGAGTTTTCTGTGTGGAATAACAAGCTTAAATGTGGGCCACTTGTAGACCCTGGAAAGGTACTAATGCCACCTTTGCATATCACACTAGGCCTCATGGAACAATTTGTCTCAGCTTTGGCTAAGGGATCAATGGTGTTCAAGTATCTACAAGATCTCTTCTCAAAGCTTAAGGCTATGTGTGCACAGTGCGTTTTTCGCGGCGTTTTTGCGCGTTTTTCGGGTGCGTTTTTGGCCTCAAAACTGCAGGACTTTGCTTCCCCAGCAAAGTCTATGAGTTTTCATTTTTGCTGTCCGCACACATCTGTTTTTTTTACCTGCGTTTTTGAGTTAAAAAAAAAATGGACATGTCAGTTCTTTCCTGCGTTTTTCTGCATTTTCCGCCCATGCAATGCATTGGAAAAACGCAGCAAAACGCAGAGATCAAAAACGCAGCAAAACGCAGCCAAAAACGCACCAAATCGCGGCAAAAACGCATGCATTTTTTGATGCGTTTTTTCGACGCAGGTGCGTTTTTGTGTGTTTTTAGCGGCCAAAATCGCACAAAAACGCAGCGTCAAAAAGACGCAGTGTGCGAACCTAGCCTTAGAAGCAAAACTTAAAACTGGCATTTTCTTTGGCCCTCAAATCAAGAAAGTTATGAAGTCTCAAGAGTTTCCCAAACGCCTCAAATAAAAAGAAAGAAGCATGGGTTAGTTTTGTTTATGTAGTTACTGTCTTTCTTGGAAATCATAAAGCTGAAAATTATGTTACATTGGTTGAGACTGTGGTGAAACGCTATAGCAAAATGAGCTGCAAGATGTCTCTAAAAATACATACATATCCTTGATGCCCATCTTGATAGACTCAAACATAACATGGGAGCCTTTTCAGAGGAGCAAGGACAGCGCTTTCATCAAGATATCCTACATTTTGAACATCACTACCAGGGAAACTACAATGAAAACATGATGGAGGACTACATTTGGGGATTAATGGGTGAAAGTGATCTGACTTTCCCTCTTAAAAGGGAACATTTCTAGGTTTCTTTTTATCAATTTGTAACATTTTGATTAAAATATGCTAATGTTTGAAATATATTATATTTTGTTTTGATTATGAACTTAAACACAAACATTTGTAATTTTCCTTAAAGAAGGTATTCCAATTTCTGTCCTGACCGCAAAATCAAAGTTTTTGAAGGCTAATACATTTTTTCCATGTTTTTATGATATAACCAATTAAGAAATGACATTTATTCCTCTCGGAACAAAAATCATTTTTACATGGTGTTATAGATCGTTAGAATTAATATCACCTTCAATAATAAACTTGGTGGGTACCTGTTTGTGTTCTATTATATTTTTTAAATTCTATTTGTTCTAAATAATTTAGACATGTATTTTCAATTTTTAGTGTCAAACTGGTCTGGATTGATAAGATTAGGCCTAAGACACACGGCATGAAAATCGGAGCGAGTGAAATGCGATAAAACATCATATTCCACTCGGACCAATATTACTCTATTTGTCAGCACCCATGAGCGATTAGTTTCTCGACCCCAATCGGACCGAGAAAACAATCGCATGCTGCGATTGTAATGCGAGACTCTTTCTCTCACACCCATTCAAGTTTATGGGGCGAGAGAAAGATCGCACTGCACTTGCAGTACACTGGTGTACCGCGAGTGCAGGGCGAGAATGGCAATAGCCGGCAACGTAGGAGAGAGGGAGATAAATCCCTCCCTCTCCTCCTCTGTGCCGACCCACCCCTCCTCAGCGCTGGACCGCCCCTCCTCAGCGCCGGCCCATGAGGATCGCATTAGTCCCCGTGTGGCCCCGGCCTTAGAGCTAGAGCAGACTTTGGCTTTCCACCAATCACCCATTATTTATTTCTCAGGCGGTGTGGTACTCTAACATCATACAGTCATATGAAAAAGTTTGGGTACCCCTATTAATGTTAACCTTTTTTCTTTATAACAATTTGGGTTTTTGCAACAGCTATTTCAGTTTCATATATCTTATAACTGATGGACTCAGTAATATTTCTGGATTGAAATGAGGTTGATTGAGGTTGATTGTACTAACAGAAAATGTGCAATCTGCATTTAAACAAAATTTGATAGGTGCATAAGTATGGGCACCTCAACATAAAAGTGACATTAATATTTTGTAGTTCCTCCTTTTGCACAAATCACAGCCTCTAGTCGCTCCCTGTAGCTTTTAAAGTGTTCCTGGATCCAGGATGAAGGTATATTTGACCATTACTGTTTACAAAACAATTCCAGTTCAGTAAAGTTTGATGGTCGCCGAGCATGGACAGCACGCTTCAAATCATCCCACAGATGTTCAATGATATTCAGGTCTGGGGACTGGGATGGCCATTCCAGAACATTGTAATTGTTCCTCTGCATGAATGCCTGAGTAGATTTGGAGCGGTGTTTTGGATCATTGTTTTGCTGAAATATCCATCCACTGCGTAACTTCAACTTCATCACTGATTCTTGCACATTATTGTCAAGAATCTGCTGATACTGAGTTGAATCCATGCGACCTTCAACTTTAACAAGATTCCCGGTGCCGGCATTGGCCACACAGCCCCAAAGCATGATGGAACCTCCCCCAAATTTTACTGTGGGTAGCAAGTGCTTTTCTTGGAATGCTGTGTTTTTTTCCCTTCATGCATAATGCCTTTTTGTATGACCAAACAACTCAATTTTTGTTTCATCAGTCCACAGGACCTTCTTTCAAAATGTAACTGGCTTGTCCAAATGTGCTTTTGCATACCTCAGGCGACTCTGTTTGTGGCATGCTTGCAGAAACGGCTTCTTACGCATCACTCTCCCATACAGCTTCTCATTGTGCAAAGTGCACTGTATTGTTGACAGATGCATATTGACACCATCTGCAGCAAGATGATGCTGCAGGTCTTTGGAGGTGGTCTGTGGATTGTTTTTGACTGTTCTCACCATTCTTCTTCTCTGCCTTTCTGATATTTTTCTTGGCCTGCCACTTCTGGGCTTAACAAGAACTGTACCTGTGTTCTTCCATTTCCTTACTATGTTCCTCACAGTGGAAACTGACAGTTTAAATCTCTGAGACAATTTTTTGTATCCTTCCCCTGAACAACTATGTTGAATAATCTTTTTTTTTTTCAGATCATTTGAGAGTTGTTTTGAGGAGCCCATGATGCCACTCTTCATAGGAGATTCAAATAGGAGAACAACTTGCAAGTGGCCACCTTAAATACCTTTTCTCATGATTGGATACACCTGCTTATGAAGTTCAAAGCTCAATGAGGTTACAAAGCCAGTGCTTTAGTAAGTCAGTAAAAAGTAGTTAGGAGTGTTCAAATCAAGAAATTGATAAGAGTGCCCATACTTAGGCACCTGTCAAATTTTGTTTAAATGCGGATTGCACATTTTCTGTACAATAAATCTCATTTCAATCCAGAAATATTACTGAGTCCATCAGTTATTAGATATATGAAACTGAAATAGCTGTTGCAAAAACCCAAATTGTTATAAAGAAAAAAGGTTAACATTAATAGGGGTGCCCAAACTTTTTCATATGACTGTATATACACTTGGGGTGACAGAGACATTGAGTGCTCTTTATCCCACCTTGTTTCCGGAGCTGGAGGTGGGATGTACATGCGTTTCACAGTATAACCGGAACTTGAATGACAGAAGGTGTGCTAAGTAAAACCAGACTCGTGCCGAACACATAGCATTCCACTACATAGCCGGATATCACACATCAGGGGTTGACTCCCTCTGATGCTTGGGACAAGTAGAATATACCAGATATTGCACACGACAGGTACGACCAGTCTCGTGCTACTTAAACCCACGTGCGGTTATACTTTTATCTGCACACCATCAAGCCTCATTTCATTACTATAGATCGTTGACCTTATGTTCAGAATTTGTCTCCTGATGAATTCTGAAGATTCATGAGGGGGAAATGTGTCGAGAACTGGATAGCCTTCATATAACAGGCTATGACCACTATTGATTCCTATGACACTCTAATGACTGAGACATGGATGCCTAAAAGAGGAACTAGATAAATACTTCTTGCTTTGCTCTTTAACTTTTATTAACCTAGGCATTTATGATAGCATTTTCCAAGGAGTTCAGTGGAAAGCTACGAGAGCGGAGGCGCCACTATCATCATATACTGACCATCGTCTTAATAGAGACCATCTCTTAGGGATATTGTAATAAATCAAACCTCTGTCCCAATACTTTCTAAATAACCTATCTGCACTTTATATAGGTAATTATACTTTTATGTATTGTTCCAAAGGGATGAAATGTCTTTTTTACTTACAATTTACCTCCTATAATAGCCTTTGTCCTGCTTACTACTATTATTATTACTATTATTAATATTTAGCATGTTGGTGTTATTTTATTAATTATTATTAGTAATAATAATAATTATTATATTATTAATTGTATTAATAGATCTTAGAATAAGATCAAAGTAAGCAAAATGTCATTTGCTATTTCTTCTAATCTGGAAGACTTTAGAGCTGTGTGTTAATCATATTTGTGTACCTCATTTCTGTTCTGTGCATGTACTGGCTCGCTCTCTGATGACATGTAAGGGATTTTCCCATCTCATACGTTTATGGTAAATCCAGAGGTTATGCCATAAATGTATGTTGGATGTGGGTTCCACACCTGTTATCCACATTAAGATATCTCGACACCCATCTCCCAGCAATTATGAGTAGAGGGGTGGCTGCACATTTCATTTTTTTATTTTACTCACACTGACAAGCAAAAGGGTCCATATCTCTCCATTCACTAAAACTTTGAACGTGAGACTACATTCATTTTATAGATTACACTGGGGAACAATTTGAAAAAAAATTTCTGTTGAGTTAGGTTTTTGAGCTGATTTATACTAAAATTGGCATGCTGATTCCAAAAATGTAGTCAGTTTTTTTCTATCACGTCAAGTTTTTCCTCCTCAACTTACCTGCCATAGAAGCACAATTGCACTGATTTCTGTAATAAGACTTGTTATCTGAGTACAATTCGAGCTACGTGGCAACTTGTAAGAGTAGTCACAACTAAAAAAACATATTTGTCATGCCTATTTCTTATATATTTAATTTTTTGTTCATATTTGTACTATTTAAAAAAAAAAAAAAACAACACTTTTTAGGTACAGTAGTTTACATATTTTTGAGAAGACAAAAATCCTATAGTTCAAAAACTTGGCGTGATAGAGAAAAACTGAGATCATTTCTGGATTCAGCATCCAAAAATTAATTAAGAACAGTTGTCTGACCTAACTCCTAAAAAATTGCGTTCCCCAGTGTAATCAATCTCATACATAAATGTGATCTGCAACTATTTTGTTTTGCAGATCCTTGTCATGTCACTGCATTGTTACTCTTTTGCTCCTGATGCTTGAAAAATCTCTTTCTTCTTATATACTACAAGTTACAACCTGTTCTCACATTCCTTAATAGCTCAGTCTTTTATTAGGATGATTCCCAAGCAAAAGGTTACTGGATTGAATCAATGAGCAGTCATAAAAAAGATTCCCCAAAAAAGAGAAAGAGAAAGAGCATCATCCAGCTCATGCATAGTGGCCTCTTGGCCAAGAAAATTGCCAAACAGCATCATGTGAGCTCAATAACAGTTGGAATATGAAATTAAGTCCATCCATCCATTCAAAAACCAAGAGGTGGACAGCCAGGAAAATATTGCAGTCAACAAGTCACTTCATCACAAGGTCTATCATTTCTGGCACGACAAACACAGCAGTGCAGGTGGCTCATATGCTTTGTAATAGTGAGATCACAGATGTCCATGCAAGCACCGCGTGACACATGTTACACGAGTCAGGAATGGTGGCCCGAAAAAAAGTGAAGCCTCGACTGCAATGTCGTCATAAAATGCATATGCTCAAGTTTGCCAAAAAGTGGTCAGTAAAAGATAGGAAACAGGTGATTTAGAACGATGAGACGAAGGTCAATAGACTAGAAAGTGATGGGTGCAAATAGGTCTGGAAGAAGTAAGGGAAAAGGGGGCTAACAAATTGAGAAATTGAAAGAACTGTCAAGTGTGGTGGAGGAAGCTTATTGATATGATATACATGATATTTTTTCACAGCCAAAAGCGTTAGATACTTAACCAGAATCTATGGTGGTCTCAATGCTGAGCAATAGTGAGTATCCTACAGAATAAGTTACTTTTTACACTCGATTTCTTTGGGTATAAAAAGGACAACATAATGTTCCAGCAGGACAATGACCCGAAGCATTCTTCGAGATTGGCATAGAAATGGTTCAATGATAATGTAGTAGAGGTGCTGGATTGGCCCCAACAGTTCCCACACTTCAACCCAATCGAACACTTGTGGGTAGAGTTGAAGAAAAAGCTGTACACATATCCAAGTGAGTCGACCAGTATGCACCAACATTGGGAATGTGTAGAAGAGATGACCTAGGATCAGAATTCGGTCGAGACATGCTTGAATCTGATAAAAAGCATGCCCAGAATAACTCAGGCAGTGTTAAAAGCCAAAGGTGGCTTTACAAAATACTAACAAAATGATAAAAATTAACAATTAGATTTTTTGGAGCAATACAGTAACAATGCAGTTGCATGACAAGAATTTGCATAACTAATCATATCCTAAATAGTTGCAAGTCAAATTTATGTATAAGATAGCCAAGCTGATTGTCTATAAAATGAAGGTCTCATATTCGAAGCTGTAGTGATGCGATATGGAAATTGAAAGTTAACAGTTCAAAATATTGTTAACCTTTTGCTTAAAAGTGTATATGGTGCTATAACCATCACTTGTCCCCATTGGGGCTTACAATCTAAATTCCCTATCAGTAGGGTGTGGGAGGAAACCGGAGAACCTGGAGGAAACCCACGCAAACACAGGGAGAACATACAAACTCCTTGCAGATGTTGTCCTTGGTGGGATTTGATCAATTTACTTGTCTTTTTTCACTTATGTGGGATTTACAAAACTAAAAATCTGAAAGGTAAATCTGAGACTACTGCTGTGATTTTGCATTTTGAAATGCTAAGGATCCAATGGGGCTAAAGGCCCTGTCACACACAGAGATAAATCTGTGGCAGATCTGTGGTAGATCTGTGGTAGATCTGTGGTAGATCTGTGGTTGCAGTGAAATTGTGGACAATCAGTGCCAGGTTTGTGGCTGTGTACAACTGGAACAATATGTCCATGATTTCACTGGAACCACAGATCTGCCAAAGATTTATCTCTGTGTGTGACAGGGCCTTAATCCATGTGTGACTACCCAAAGGTTTTTATAACAGTCTGCGCTGTTATAGAATAGCAGGCAGTTTTGATGTGGATTTTGTGGAAATTACACATTCTATGTGAAAATATGATAATATCTACTTATCATGTTACATACACAAATGTGCAGGATTATTTACAGTCACAATCAAAAGTTTTGAGACTAACACAAATTTTAGTTTTTACATAATTTGCTGACTTTTTTTTATAACAATAACTTGCTTTGATTAGATTGTTATGAAAAGCGATCACGTGAATTTCAAAGTCATTTCTTGCTATGAAAATTAACTTGATTACAAAAAAAAAACATTAAACACTGAATTTCACAACTGGCACAAAATGACCTGCTCACATCATTTGAGAGATCTTTATGTTAGCTTAAAAGAAAGTGTTAACAAGGGCAAGGCAGCTGATATCACTTTGCCATGTTGATCTAATTAGAAGAGCAGACTGGTTGATTTGAAAGGGAGCAAATACTTTAAATCATTATCTTTTTCTGTTAACTACGTATGGTTACCAACAAGAGATGTTTAATTGCTGTGTAGAAGGCACCTGAGAAAGTCCAGCAGGTGCCAGAACCATGTCCTAAAGAGATGGAATCCTGGGCGGTTGCAGGCTGACATTTTTAGGCTGTGGGTCTCCCCAGCCTGAGAACACCAGCCCCCAACTGTTAGCTTTATCATGGCTTGGTATAAAATTGGGGGGCGGGGGACCACATAGCATTTTTTAAAATTATTTAATGTATTAAGAAAAAGAAAGCCACATGGAGTCCCTAATTTTATGCACAGCCAAGATAAGCACATGGCTGGGGGCTGCAGTCTGTAACCATATGCTTTATCTGTGCTGGGTATAACAATTTTTATATTTTGTATTTATTTTTACAATACTATACATACACAGACAGCATATGCAATTCTAAGCAGTCATACATGCTGTTACACAAAAGGGAGGGGCATGGTCTGACTCCAACAAATCACAGGCGCTAGTGGGCAGGGGGAAGCAGTGCATATGCATGAGGTATAATGAGCGACCTTGGAATTAATGTTACAGCCGCGTGGAGACTGGTAAGTATAGCGTGCCTGGTTTTATACCCCTAGCCCTTTCTACCACCATTTTAAAGCGCATAATTCAGGTACCCATAAACTTATATGGGGATCGGCATCAAGGCAGATATCCAGGATTAATTTTGTCCCGAACCCGTTTTTTTTACCTAAAATTTGGTTGAACCTGCAAATCCCGGATATCTGCGGGCTTGACAATCACTACTTAGGAATGTAAGCGGATAATTAATCTCCACTCACAGGGAGATGCCTTTGAGTTTCAAAAATGGCAGCAAACAACAAATGGTAAACAGAATTAAATACAAGATTCCTCCAAGAAGAAATCCAAATAATTCTAGGGAACATTCACTCCCTCACTACTTCGGTGAGGTATCAAGAATTAAACTACAAAATAGTCTCAAGATGGTATAAAACGCCAATTATATTAAATAAAATAAACAGCTCAATTTCCCCACTCTGCTGGAGATGTGGATCTGAACTAGGTACCCTGTCACATATCCTGGTGAAATGCTCAAAAATCCAAAATTACTGGGAAAAAATTAGAGACCATATTAAAAAGGTGACCAATACGAAAATACCCTTATCTTCCAAATTCATTCTCCTCAACTTAGATCCCTCAAAGTCACTCCTTAGGAAAAAATTCTCTGTTACCACAAATAGTTAATGCTGCTAAAATAGTCATAACAATCCCTTCACTGGCTTCCCATCGCCCAACGACTCCAGTTCAAAACATTAACCATGACATGCAAAGCCATGCACAACCTGTCTCCTCCCTACATCTGTGACCTAGTCTCCCGGTACCTACCTGCACGCAACCTTAGATCCTCACAAGATCTCCTTCTCTACTCCTCTCTTATCTCCTCTTCCCACAATCGTGTACAAGATTTCTCCCGTGCATCCCCAATACTCTGGAATGCTCTACCTCAGCACATCAGACTCTCCACTACCATGGAAAGCTTCAAGAGGAACCTCAAGACCCACCTCTTCCAACAAGCCTACAACCTACAATAGCCTTCAGCCCAGTAGACCACTGCGCAACCAGCTCTGTCCTCACCTATTGTACCATCACCCATTCCCTGTAGACTGTGAGCCCTCGCGGGCAGGGTCCTCTCTCCTCATATACCAGTCTGTCTTGTACTGTTAATGATTGTTGTACGTATACCCTCTTTCACTTGTAAAGCGCCATGGAATAAATGGCGCTATAATAATAAATAATAATAATAATAATAATAACAAGACACTGGAAGAGTGAAGAGCCACCTTCATTGAAAGAATGGATCAGAGAGACAGTCCAGACAGGTACACTTGAAAAAATCAGACTGTCAAAAATCAAACATGGAAAAGATTTAAATGACTGGGAGGTTTGGCTAAATGCATTGTTATCATACTAAGAAGTTAGTTGAAAAGTTGCGTCTGATCAGCATGCAATGATAAGTCTCATTTCGATAAAAAAAACCTTAGAAAACTTAGCAGGTTTTATTTTTCTTCTTTGTCTTTGCTCCTGTTGCTCCCCCTTTGTTACCTTACTCTCTCACGTATTATACCCCTATATTCTTCCTCATAATTCTCCCCCCCATCCCCTTCCACCTTCTTGTTCTTACATCCCCTTTTCTTTATTCATGAAACCACCTGACAGTGTTATAAGTTGTTAATATACTTGAAGTTTTTTCTGAATCCACATTGTCATAATTTGTAAGAAAGGGTCATGATGGTTCCCTACCCATCTATGTTATATTCTAAAATGTTAAATAAAGAATTAAAAAAAAAAAAAAAATGGCAGCAAAGAAGCCACTTCTGTTCAAGAGAAATATCAAGGTCAGACGGGATCATCTAGAATAATTGTCCTGTAAAGAAAAGGTGAATTCTACCATGAGTCTTGTGGAATGCCAACAGTGAAGCATCAAGACAAAACAATCACTGATCTCAAGGAGACCAGACAGAGAAAACACTGACGGCAGCCAGTGAAGGCACTCAACACAGTGAAATCCTAGGGGCATGCCCCATGGGAAGTATGACAATCAAAAAGGTCCGTGGAGCCTCTGTTAGGATTAGGAGTCTCGACATGGAAAATAGCCAAATATCCTTCTGGGAAGGACCTAGCCAAGGAGTAGCTCTTTTTAGGAGACCACCATAACCACCATATTAAGTGGCCCTTTTAGTCAATATCCAGCTCTTGACGAGTTTAAAGATATGACAAGAGAAATACCAAGGCCAGGTATCCATCCACAGACAGCTGTTTTAGGGTATTGCCCCTCATCAGTGTGGAGTAGGATTCTGGCTAGGTGGGAGACTTAAGCCCGCTACACACGCTTCAATATATCTCACAATCCGTCGTTGGGGTCAAGTTGTAAGTGACGCACATCCGGCATCGTTTGTGAGGTATCTGCGTGTGACAGCTACATGCGATCAGGATTGAACGCAAAACCGTTGATCGCAAACACATCGTATCATTCTCTAGAATTGAGCGTTTTGTTGCACGAACCTAGTCAATTGTAACGTGTGACATCCCTCATACGATTTTGTTGTCTGATGCTATGTGCGCAGGTGTGCGCTCTGCACCGCAGCTTAAAAAAGGTCTGCTTCAGAGCGCAGCTGAAAAGCTGCATTCTGAAGCGCCTCACAATGTCTGTCATGCACTAATCTCTGTCAGTCCGTCACTATCTCTGTCCCTCACTCTCAGTCCATGTCAGTCTATCCCCCTCTCTCATATACTCACCGATCCCTGATCCCCGGCGCTGCACGGCATTCACACTGCTCCGGCGGCTTTTACTGTTTTGAAAAAGCCGGCCGCCCATTAAACAATTTCGTATTCCCTGCTTTCCCCGCCCACCAGCGCCTATGATTGGTTACAGTGAGACACGCCCCCACTCTGAGTGACAGGTGTCACACTGCACCCAATCATAGCAGCCGGTGGGCGTGTCTATACTGTGTAGTGAAATAAATAATTAAATAATTAAAAAAAACGGCGTGCGGTTCCCCCCATTTTTAAAACCAGCCAGATAAAGCCATACGGCTGAAGGCTGGTATTCTCAGGATGGGGAGATCCACGTTATGGGGAGCCCCCCACCCTAACAATATCAGCCAACAGCCGCCCAGAATTGCCGCATACATTATATGCGACAGTTCTGGGACTGTACCCGGCTCTTCCCGATTTGCCCTGGTGCGTTGGCAAATCGGGGTAATAAGGAGTTATTGGCAGCCCATAGCTGCCAATAAGTCCTAGATTAATCATGTCAGGCGTCTATGAGACACCCTCCATGATTAATCTGTAAGTTACAGTAAATAAACACACACCCGAAAAAATCCTTTATTAGAAATAAAAACACACACATATACCCTGGTTCACCACTTTAATCAGCCCCAAAAAGCCCTCCTTGTCCGGCGTAATCCAGGATGATCCAGCGTCGCTTCCACCGCAGCTGCATGGAGGTGACCGGATCCGCAGCAGACACAGCCGCTCCGGTCACCTACACGCAGCTAATGAAGACAGCCGTGCGATCAGCTGCTGTCACTGAGGTTACCCGCGGCCACCGGTGGATGCAGCGGTGGCCGCGGGTAACCTCAGTGACAGCAGCTGATCGCGCGGCTGTGTTCATTTGCTGTGTGGAGGTGACCGGAGCGGCTGTGTGTGCTGCAGCTCCGGTCACCTCCATGCAGCAGCGCTGGATGCGACGCTGGATCATCCTGGATTACGCCGGACAAGGAGGGCTTTTTGGGGCTGATTAAAGTGGTGAACCAGGGTATATGTGTGTGTTTTTATTTCTAATAAAGGATTTTTTTCTGGTGTGTGCGTTTATTTACTGTAACTTACAGATTAATCATGGAGGGTGTCTCATAGACGCCTGACATGATTAATCTAGGACTTATTGGCAGCTATGGGCTGCCAATAACTCCTTATTACCCCGATTTGCCAACGCACCAGGGTAAATCGGGAAGAGCCGGGTACAGTCCCAGAACTGTCGCATATAATGTATGCGGCAATTCTGGGCGGCTGTTGGCTGATATTGTTAGGGTGGGGGGCTCCCCATAACGTGGAGCTCCCCATCCTGAGAATACCAGCCTTCAGCCGTATGGCTTTATCTGGCTGGTTTTAAAAATGGGGGGAACCGCACGCCGTTTTTTTTAATTATTTAATTATTTATTTCACTACACAGTATAGACACGCCCACCGGCTGCTGTGATTGGGTGCAGTGTGACACCTGTCACTCAGAGTGGGGGCGTGTCTCACTGTAACCAATCATAGGCGCTGGTGGGCGGGGAAAGCAGGGAATACGAAATTGTTTAATGGGCGGCCGGCTTTTTCAAAACAGTAAAAGCCGTCGGAGCAGTGTGAATGCCGTGCAGCGCCGGGGATCGGGGATTGGTGAGTATGAGAGAGGGCTGCTAACTTCAGTTACTCAGGAGATTAGCGGTCACCGGTGAGTCTTCACTGGTGACCGCTAATCAGGACGCGACACAGACACAGCCGCAGCATCACAATGAAGTCGGGTGAAGTTCACCCGAGTTCATTCTGACAGTGCGGCTCTGTCTGTGTCTGCTGTCATCTGCCATTCAGCTCTGCTACATGGCTGTCTGTGTCTGCTGTTAGCGGCCATGTAGCAGAGCTGAATGGCAGATGACATAGTAAAAACGCATCCCACATTACACACGCTTGGCAAGTCAATAAATAAAAAAAAAAAAAAGGTGCTCAATGCATACGTCACAGAACACATGATCTAAAGGATCGCACACAAAATTGACCAATTTAACATAGACTACTAACGCTCGTGTGACAGCAAATGAACGACCTACGTGCAATCTCATAGATCCCGTATGCAACCTGGGCGTGTCACATCGCAAATGCGATTGTACAACTAATTGCAACGTGTAAAGTGGGCTATAGACCTGGCCTAGAAGACCAGCAAGACAAAACAATTAGTGATCTCAGGGAGACCAGCCAGAGAAACCACTGCTTTATTGTAGATAATTATTTACAGATTAAAAACAATGACAAGGGGTTTGGGGAAAATATAATAATCTTTTAGGCATGGATAATGAAGAAAGGAGAATAATAAAACAAAGCTAGAAAAAGAGCTGTCTTGTTTAGGTGTATAAACATTGTTTTTCCATTTTATGGCCAACAGAGGGCTCTGGATATCAAAGGCAGATCTGATCCTGGTGTAGAAATTTAGCTGCAATAAGAGTAAAGCGGGCTTTACACGCAACAACATTGCTAATGAGATGTCGTTGGGGTCACAGAATTCATGACGCACATCCGTCTTCATTAACGACGTCGTTGTATGTGAAACGCAGGAACAACCGTTAATGATCAAAATTACTTTCCTAATCGTTCATCGTTGATGCGTCGTTCCTTTCCCGATTATCGTTGCTGTTGCAGGACGTAGGTTGTTCGTCGTTCCTGCGGCAGCACACATCGCTATGTGTGACACCGCAAGAACGAGGAACATCACCGTACCTGCGGCCGCACGCAATGAGGAAGGAAGGAGGTGTGCGGGATGTTCCGCCCGCTCATCTCCGCCCCTCCACTTCTATTGGGCGGCCGCTTAGTGACACCGCTGTGATGCCGAACGAGCCGTCCCCTTAGAAAGGAGGCGGTTCATTGGCCACAGCGATGTCACTAGGCAGGTAAGTATGTGTGACAGATGTTAGTGATGTTGTGCGCCACGGGCAGTGATTTGCCCATGACGCATAACCGACGGGGGTGGGTGCTTTCACCAGCGACATCACCAGCTTTGTTTAAAGCCCGCTTTAGGGTTCTGATTTAGATTGTCTCTTCAGATTCCCATTTGCTTCTCTTTCTGCACATTTTTTGTTTTCCATAGACAACACCATACAAAAGTTTTAGGAAAGTGTGCAAAAAATTCTGCAAAGTAAGTATGTTTAAAAAAAAAAGTTTATTTTTATCAAATAAAGTAAAAAGTGACTGAACAATATAGAAGTAGTTTGGCCTTGGAAACAGTTCTGCAGATGAAAGACACATAATGCTTTCTTGCCTTCAAAACTGGTAGATGTCCAGCAGTTTCAGCAGTTTGGTACCTACAGCAACCAGTTTGACGCAACTACACCATCTACTGTTTAGAGAAGTCTGGCCAGAAGTGGTCTTCATGGAAAAAATTGCAGCTAAAACTGTATTTTTTGACATGAAAACAAAGGCAAGTTACTCAACTGCGCACAAAAATATAGGCAGAAATATGGCAGTAAGAGCTCTAGACTGAAATGTTTGGCAGACACAGGACAGTTTGTGGCTGAAGGGCTGGAGAACAGTACAATAATCCAACAGTGAAGCATGGTGGAGGTTCCTTGCAACTGTGGGGCTGCACTTCAGCAAATAAAGTTGTTGATATGGTCTAGTTTAATGGTGTCTTCAATCCTAAAGGTGGTGTCACACACAGCGACGACGACAACGACGTCGCTGCTACGTCACCATTTTCTGTGAAGTTGCAGCGACGTCCCGTCGCTGTCGCTGTGTGTGACATCCAGCAACGAGCTGGCCCCTGCTGTGAGGTCGTTGCTCATTGCTGAATGTCCTGCTTCATTTTTTCATCGTCGCTCTCCCGCTGTGAAGCACACATCGCTGTGTGTGACAGCGAGAGAGTGACAAAATGAAGCGAGCAGGGAGCAGGAGCCAGCGTCTGGCAGCTGCGGAAAGCTGTAACCACTGTAAACATCGGGTAACTAAGGGAAGACCTTTCCCTGGTTACCCGATATTTACCTTTGTTACCAGCCTCCGCCGCTCTTGCTGCTAGTGCCGGCTCCTGCTCTGTGCACATGTAGCTGCAGTACGCATCGAGTAATTAACCCTATGTGTACTGTAGCTAGGAGAGCAAGGAGCCAGCGCTAAGCAGTGTGCGCGCCTCCCTGCTCTCTGCACTGTGACATGTAGCTGCAGTACACATCGGGTTAATTAACCCGATGTGTACTGTAGCTAGGAGAGCAGGAAGCCAGCGCTAAGCAGTGTGCGCGGCTCCCTGCTCTCTGCACATGTAGCGACGTTATGATCGCTGCTGCATCGCTGTGTTTGACAGCTAAGCAGCGATCATAACAGCGACTTACAAGGTCGCTGTTACGTCACAGAAAATGGTGACGTAACAGCGATGTCGTTGTCGCTGTCGCTATGTGGGAACCCAGCTTTAGAAATACAGGCAGATACTTATCCATCATAGGAAGCTGCTGATTAGCACTATTTATTCTGCAGCAGGACAACAGCAAACATTCAGCCAATATCATTAAGAATTATAGGGGATTTACAGATTTCAGCATTGTTGTCCCCATTTGGTCACACAATCTAAATTCCCCATCAGTAAGTCTAGTATGTCTTTGGAATGTGGGAGGAAACCAGAGAACCTGGAGGAAATCCAGACAAACATGGGAAGAACATGCAAACTCCTTGTAGATGTTGTCCTTGGTGGGATTTGAACTTAGTTTTGCAACGCTGGGGTCCTGGGTTCAAATTCCACCAGAGACAACATCTGCAAGTAGTTTGCATTTTCTTTCCGTTTTTGCATAGATTTCTTACAGGTACTCCATTTTTCCTCCCACACTTCAAAGACATACTGAGGGAATTTAGATTGTGAGCCCGAATGGGGACAGCAATGCTGAAATATGTAAACGGGATTAATGGAGCTACATACTGTAAGTGCATAAAATAAATAAATTATTTTCAGCGTAAAGAAGAACAAGTAGTCCTGGAAGCCCTGATCTCATCACCTCACCTGATATCATCAAGTCTGTTTGAATTATATAAATTGACAAAAGGATTTGCGCAAGCCTACATCCAGAGAAGATCTGTGGTTAGGTCTAAAAGATGTTACCTGCCGAGTTCCTTGAAAAACTGTGTGTAAGTGTCCCTAGAACAACGGGCGCTGTTTTTTAGGCAAATAGTGGTCACAGAAAATATTGAATTAATTTGATTTGTCTTTTGTTAATTAGATTTACATTTCGTTAATTCATAAAAATTGCTAACGCCTCTACTTACTTTGTAGCATTTTTTACACACCAGCTTAACAATTTTGTATTTTCTAATTACTCATGAGAAGAGAAGTGAATAAGTCTGTTGAATGCTAAATAAAAGTATTTTTTGCATCAAAAGATTTTGGGGTAATTGGGAGTTATTTTAAAAATAGAAAAGTACCCATACAGTCTATGGATCAAATATGCCCACAGTCGTTGCTCTTGAAACATGTGATGATTTTTATTTTACATTTATGTGGGAATTATGTGAATAAGCTACATGAAATATGTAGTGCATTTTTAGGAAATTTCTGTAAAAAAAATTTTTGGGCCCAGAAAAAAAAACTTAATTTCTGACATTAAATAGACGGGATATATTTGGAAGTTTGGTTTTTTTTTTATAAAAAAAAGCATAAATTCGATTTGGTAAATTAACTGTTTATGACACTACATATTAGACAACACTTCCACTTTTTTCAGCAGTTTCATGAAAAAGCCTACTTTTTGCCTAATTTTTGCAGGATGCGGTGAAATCAAACATGTGTACTTCATTTTTGTAATTGCATACAGTGGGCAAAAAAGTATTTAGTCAGCCACCAATTGTGCAAGTTCTCCCACTTAAATAGATGAGAAAGGCCTATAATTTACATCATAGGCAGACCACAACTATGAGAGACAAAATGAGAAAACAATTCCAGAAAATCACCGCGTCTGATTTTGCTAAATTGTATTGCAAATTATGCTGGAAAATAAGTATTTAGTCAATAACAAAAGTTAATCTCTAAATTTTGTTATATATCATTTGTTGGCAATGACAGAGGTCAAACGTTTTCTGTAAGTCTTCATAAGGTTGGCACACACTGTTGGTGGTAAGTTGGCCCATTACTCCATGCAGATCTCTTCTAGAGCAGTGATGTTTTGGGCCTCTCACTGGGCAACACGGACTTTCAACTCCCTCCAAAGGTTTTCTATGGGGTTGAGATCTGGAGACTGACTAGGCCACTCCAAGACCTTCAAATGCTTCTTAAAAAGCCACTCCTTCATTGCCCTGGTGGTATGCTTGGGATCATTTTCATGCTAAAAGACCCAGCTACATTTCATCTTCAATGCCCTTGCTGATGAAAGGAGGTTTGCACTCAAAAGCCCATGATACATGGCCCCATTCATTCTTTCATGTACACAGATCAGTCATAATGGTCCCTTTGCAGAGAAATAGCCCCAAAGCATGATGTTGCCACCCCCATGCTTCACAGTAGGTATGGTGTTCTTTGAATGCAACTCATCATTCTGTCTCTTCTAAACTTAACGAGTTGTGGTTCAACCAAACAATTCTACTTTGGTTTCATCAGATCATATGACATTCTCCCAATACCCTTCTGGATAATCCAAATACTCTCTTGCAAACTTCATACGAGCCCGTACATGTACTTTCTTAAGCAGGGGAACACGTCTGGCACTGCAGGATCTGAGTCCCTGGCGGCGTAGTGTGTTACTGATAGTAGCCTTTGTTACAGTGGTCCAAGCTCTATGCAAGTCATTCACTTGGTCCTCCTGTGTGGTTCTGGGATTTTTTCTCACCGTTCTTGTGATCATTTTGACCCCATGGGGTGAGATCTTGCTTGGAGCCAAAGATTGAGGGAGATTATCAGTGGTCTTGTATGCCTTCCATTTTCTTATAATTGTTCTCACGGTTGATTTCATCACACCAAGCTGTTTGCCTATTGCAGATTCAGTCATCCCAGCCTGGTGCAGGGCTACAGTTTTGTTTCTGGTGTCCTTCGACGGCTCTTTGGTCTTCAGTGGAGTTTGGAGTGTGACTGTTTGAGGTTGTGGACAGCTGTCTTTTATACTGATAAAAAGTTCAAACAGGTGCCATTACTACAGGTAGTAAGTGAAGGACAAAGGAGCCTCTTAAAGAACAAGTTACAGGTTTGTGAGAGCCAGAAATCTAGCATGTTTGTAGGTGACTAAATACTTATTTTCCACCATAATTTGCAAAAAAAATCTTATAAAATCAGACAAGGTGATTTTCTGAATTGGTTTTCTCGTTTTGTCTCTCATAATTGTGGTCTACGTGTGATGTCAATTACATGCCTCTCTCATCTTTTTAAGTGGGATAACTTGCACAATTGGTGGCTGACTAAATACTTTTTTCCGTACTATAAATATTTGCATTTAAAGGGAACCTGTCAGATGTAATATGCACCCAGATCCACGAGCAGTTCTGGGTGTATATTGCTAATCTCTGCCTAACCGTCCCTGTATTTAGTAGCATAGGTAAAGAGATCTTTAGAAAAAGTATCTATAAAGTTCCTTTATGATACGCTAATGAGCACAGGGACTAGTCGCAAGGGCTTTAGTTCCTGCACTCATTCTATCCTCTTAGCATGTTAGTAGACCCACAGGAGCGTTCTAACATGCTATTCAATGCAGCATCAACAGTGGTGATGCACATATCTCTGTCTGCTGATCCGAAGTTCCTGCACTTCCGGTCATGCGAACTAGACCTCTCTGAAGCCGGGATGTGTCTAGTCGGCTTCATACTGTGCATGACCAAAAGTGCTGGGCATTCAGATTAGCGGACACAGGTACGCAAGTCTCTGCTGGTGATGCTGCATTGACTGGGATGTTAGCACACTCCTGTGGGCATGTTACCATATTAAGAGGGCGGAATGAGCACAGGAACTAATGCCCTTGTGACTAGTCCCTGCGCTCATTAGCATATAATGAAGGATGTTTAGAAATATTTTTTCTATAGATCCCTTTATCTATGCTAGATACAGGGACAGTTAGGCAGAGATTAGCAATATGCACCCAGAACTGCTCATGGTTCTGGGTGCATATTCCACCTGACAGATTCCCTTTAATAGAGGAATATTTTTTTTCTTTCTTTTTGTTCATTATTTTGTTGTTTTTTTTAAAAAATATTTTTACAATTTTTTAAAACTTCCTTTTTACTTAATCATTCTATGGGACTTGTATTACCGCAGTTTGAACAGTGTTCTAATGCATTGCAATGTTATACTAGCCAAACCTCTTTTAGAGCATGATCTTGGTATGGTCTAAAAGGCCACTATAGCTGACAGACTAGGAGGTCATTATTTGACCTCCTGCTGTGTTGGTAATGACTGGGTCATCGTGATCACGTTGTGGGGTTCCCGATCGGGTGAGAGCAGGGGCCCATTCCATTTCTCAACCTTCTAAATCCTGCAATCACTATTGAACGCAACATTTAGAGGGTTAGGTAGCCAGGGGCAATGGACGCACCGACCCTGGCAGTGACATCATCAGCTCAGCTGTCACTTCAGCCAGACATCCAGCAGTGATCGTGCATGCACCCATTATTGCCAAGATGTACCAGAATGTCCGTTTGCTGGAACACACTGCAAAATAGGACATACCTAGTATGTCCAGTATTGGGAAGGGCTTACAACTAGGCATCATGTATCATGAGTAAAAAAATCTTTGGGGCTCTTAAAAATGTTCCTGTTTATGAACTGGTTAAATGATATGGTGACATATTTTCTCATTCAATTGGCAGCAAAGCCTAACTTTCGGTACTGACTACACACAATATATAGAATCTTGTTTTACCTTAAATAAAACAGTATACATTGAAAGATAACATTGACATCTTTTTGTGAAATTTACACAAAACTTTTCGCATCCTTCGTATTTTAAAACCCATTTTGTAATGTGGCATATAATATGTTCCCGAATACTGTATATATATTTTTTTCAGTTGAAAGGTATTTCAGCATAGTATTTCTTTAACACTCACTAAGTGCATGTACTGGAGAAATACATTTACCAGGAGAAATTTATAAGTCCAAAATCACTTTGCAATCTACTTATTTTTTTTGTATGTGTGACAAAATTGTTTACTATTGTAGTTACGCTGTTATTTCTGTTCAAATTTTCCATTTTATTGCTCGCTATTTTTCTTGGCTTTCTTTTCAGCAGCTATGGAAAGGCAAAACCTTCCAAAGGCATGTAGCAATTAATAAGATGTCCTGGTCGTGAAATGGCTCTACATTTATTTTTTATAGGAAATGCCTGAGACAGACATAAGCTATAGTGAATGGCTATAGTGACGGATGAGGCTGCAGATGGAGGCGGTGAATGCTTATTGTGAGGAATATGCATTTGGTCCATATCTTACCGATTTTGATCTTTTGAAGATGACATCTAAGGCAATGAAAAAATGTAAATATCATTATTTATGCGGCCATTCTTGAATTAAAAAATGCATTTGTCTTAAAAATGGGAAATTTATTATGTAAAATGGCATCATGCTTTCAGGTAGATTTTCTTGTTTTTTTATTATTATTATTTTTTTTAAGTGTTTTTGAGAATGCTGAAATCCGATGGCCTTTTACATGACACCACATTTTCTTTTCTTTTAATGTATTCAGATGATGATTCATTTTACTTTTCTGGTTGTGATGTATGTAAATTAACTCTCAGGTGCTTTCTGTGTTATTTCTTTGGTACAGTTGGGCAAGTTTCCCAAAACTGTGTTAAATTTATTTAGAAGAGATAATTAGTACTTACTAAGCTATACATGTAGAGTTAAAAACTAAATCAGGCTGTCTATGCAGATAGTGTAGTGTAGGTAGTTTAAGTAATAATTTTCCATAAATTCAGATATTGTGTTGCTAATAAACCTAATTTATAAAAGGGTTGAATAATTTTATTTTTTGCTGTACCTTTACACCAAACACGTCATTCTTATTAGATTAATCCCATCTTCATAGATGGATATTGTCTGGCAGTGCTTGCAAAAAATAAGCACTTTTGCAATTTACTGATTAATAAAAATTGCACTGATGCTTGAATTATCACTTTTCTACTTGTCAATTCACAGCTGACATGAACCCTACAAGTATTACGCTAATTGCCAATGCACCAGGGCAATTGGAAAAAGCCGGGTAAGGCATCAGAATTGGCCATCTAATGGATGCACCAATTTTGGGACGACTGCGGGCTGCTATTTTTAGGCTGTGGAGGGCCCAATAATTTTGGGCCCTCTCAGCCTGATAACACCTGCCCCCAGCTATCCGCTGTTTTTATAAATTATTTAAATAATTATTTAAAAAATTAAAAATAACTGCATGGGGTTCCCTCTATTTTTCTAACCAGCCAAATAAAGCAGACAGCTGAGGGTTGCAGCCCATAGCTGTCTGTTCCAGCTGCGCTGGTTATTAAAAATTGGTGAGAGCCCTCTTAATTTTTTTCTTTCATCTTGGCTGTTCACAGCAACGTACAGTCATCTTCCACATGACATAAAGTTTGCTGATTGACTGTGCTGCAGCCTTTCATCAAAGTTTATTACCAAACGAACAGTACTTAATCTGAACTCAGACACAGACTTTTTTTTTAAATCTGTGTTCGAGTTTGATCCCCGAACACTCAGTGTGAGGTACAAACCCCGAACTTTACTGTTTGAGTTCACTCATCCCAACTTGTAAGTTCTATGCATGTTCTGCTGTTTAGCAGTGAAGATAAGTCTACAAGGTAACAAACTGTAAACAAAAGAAAAGTGTTAGTATCTGAAGAACGGATGAATAACTTAATAAGCAGTAGTTTTTGCTTGTATTTAAAAACACTATCCTTCAATACTCATTTAAGATGTTGGGAATAACGATTTACAATGATTTTCAGTTTTCTAATGACTAGAGATGAGCGAACCGGTCCCGGTTCGGCTCGAGGTCGGTTCGCCGAACGGAGGTCCCGTTCGAGTTCGGTTCGTCGAACGTTCGACGAACCGAACTCGAACCGCATAGGAAACAATGGCAGGCATTCACAAACACATAAAAACACCTAGAAAACACCCTCAAAGGTGTCCAAAAGGTGACAAACAACTCACAACACAACACAAACACATGGGAAAGGGACAAGGACATATACTCATGCAAAAACAAAACAGCTGGACAAGGAAAAAGAGGAGGACACACAGATATATGAGTATATGCAAGGAAACATCGATTCCATTATTGTGCAACTTGAGCCCTGCTCATTTTAGGCTTCCAATCTTGATAAATTGCCTGAGCTCGCCACGTACGCCTTGGGGATCTTGTCGTGTCCTGCAGCCAGCGTTCTCTCGGAACCTGTCTTCAGTGCTGCTGGGGGTCTGCTGGCAGATAAGTACACGTGTCTGTCCACTGACAATATGGACATGGCTCTCAGAGGACTTTTCTTCCCCTGGGTCAGCCAGGGGAGGCGAAAGGCACGCGTATTTTTGAGAGTGCTTCATGCAAAGCATCTTTTTCATCTTGAAAATTGGGTCAACTGATGCCAGTCAAGTGGGGTGTGTGTGGCCCAATTAGTGGCAACGAGGGAGACTGTGGTTGGAGTCCCCTCGCTGTGTTTCTACAAGAACCAAGATGAACAAGTCATGGCTCTCAGAGGACTTTTCTTCCCCTGGGTCAGCCAGGGGAGGCGAAAGGCACGCGTATTTTTCAGAGTGCTTCATGCAAAGCATCTTTTTCATCTTGAAAATTGGGTCAACTGATGCCAGTCAAGTGGGGTGTGTGTGGCCCAATTAGTGGCAACGAGGGAGACTGTGGTTGGAGTCCCCTCGCTGTGTTTCTAAAAGAACCAAGATGAACAAGTCATGGCTCTCTGAGGACTTTTCTTCCTCTGGGTCAGCCAGGGGACGGGAAAGGCACGCGTATTTTTGAGAGTGCTTCATGCAAAGCATCTTTTTCATCTTGAAAATTGGGTCAACTGATGCCAGTCAAGTGGGGTGTGTGTGGCCCAATTAGTGGCAACGAGAGAGACTGTGGTTGGAGTCCCCTCGCTGTGTTTCCGAAAAGAACCAAGATGAACAAGTCATGGCTCTCAGAGGACTTTTCTTCCCCTGGGTCAGCCAGGGGACGGGAAAGGCACGCGTATTTTTGAGAGTGCTTCATGCAAAGCATCTTTTTCATCTTGAAAATTGGGTCAACTGATGCCAGTCAAGTGGGGTGTGTGTGGCCCAATTAGTGGCAACGAGGGAGACTGTGGTTGGAGTCCCCTCGCTGTGTTTCTAAAAGAACCAAGATGAATAAGTCATGGCTCTCAGAGGACTTTTCTTCCCCTGGGTCAGCCAGGGGAGGCGAAAGGCACGCGTATTTTTGAGAGTGCTTCATGCAAAGCATATTTTTCATCTTGAAAATTGGGTCAACTGATGCCAGTCAAGTGGGGTGTGTGTGGCCCAATTAGTGGCCACGAGGGAGACTGTGGTTGGAGTCCCCTCGCTGTGTTTCTAAAAGAACCAAGATGAACAAGTCATGGCTCTCAGAGGACTTTTCTTCCCCTGTGTCAGCCAGGGGACGGGAAAGGCACGCGTATTTTTGAGAGTGCTTCATGCAAAGCATCTTTTTCATCTTGAAAATTGGGTCAACTGATGCCAGTCAAGTGGGGTGTGTGTGGCCCAATTAGTGGCAACGAGGGAGACTGTGGTTGGAGTCCCCTCGCTGTGTTTCTAAAAGAACCAAGATGAACAAGTCATGGCTCTCAGAGGACTTTTCTTCCCCTGGGTCAGCCAGGGGAGGCGAAAGGCACGCGTATTTTTGAGAGTGCTTCATGCAAAGCATATTTTTCATCTTGAAAATTGGGTCAACTGATGCCAGTCAAGTGGGGTGTGTGTGGCCCAATTAGTGGCCACGAGGGAGACTGTGGTTGGAGTCCCCTCGCTGTGTTTCTAAAAGAACCAAGATGAACAAGTGATGGCTCTCAGAGGACTTTTCTTCCCCTGTGTCAGCCAGGGGACGGGAAAGGCACGCGTATTTTTGAGAGTGCTTCATGCAAAGCATCTTTTTCATCTTGAAAATTGGGTCAACTGATGCCAGTCAAGTGGGGTGTGTGTGGCCCAATTAGTGGCAACGAGGGAGACTGTGGTTGGAGTCCCCTCGCTGTGTTTCCAAAAGAACCAAGATGAACAAGTCATGGCTCTCAGAGGATTTTTCTTCCCCTGGGTCAGCCAGGGGAGGCGAAAGGCACGCGTATTTTTCAGAGTGCTTCATGCAAAGCATCTTTTTCATCTTGAAAATTGGGTCAACTGATGCCAGTCAAGTGGGGTGTGTGTGGCCCAATTAGTGGCAACGAGGGAGACTGTGGTTGGAGTCCCCTCGCTGTGTTTCTACAAGAACCAAGATGAACAAGTCATGGCTCTCAGAGGACTTTTCTTCCCCTGGGTCAGCCAGGGGAGGCGAAAGGCACGCGTATTTTTCAGAGTGCTTCATGCAAAGCATCTTTTTCATCTTGAAAATTGGGTCAACTGATGCCAGTCAAGTGGGGTGTGTGTGGCCCAATTAGTGGCAACGAGGGAGACTGTGGTTGGAGTCCCCTCGCTGTGTTTCTAAAAGAACCAAGATGAACAAGTCATGGCTCTCTGAGGACTTTTCTTCCTCTGGGTCAGCCAGGGGACGGGAAAGGCACGCGTATTTTTGAGAGTGCTTCATGCAAAGCATCTTTTTCATCTTGAAAATTGGGTCAACTGATGCCAGTCAAGTGGGGTGTGTGTGGCCCAATTAGTGGCAACGAGAGAGACTGTGGTTGGAGTCCCCTCGCTGTGTTTCCGAAAAGAACCAAGATGAACAAGTCATGGCTCTCAGAGGACTTTTCTTCCCCTGGGTCAGCCAGGGGACGGGAAAGGCACGCGTATTTTTGAGAGTGCTTCATGCAAAGCATCTTTTTCATCTTGAAAATTGGGTCAACTGATGCCAGTCAAGTGGGGTGTGTGTGGCCCAATTAGTGGCAACGAGGGAGACTGTGGTTGGAGTCCCCTCGCTGTGTTTCTAAAAGAACCAAGATGAATAAGTCATGGCTCTCAGAGGACTTTTCTTCCCCTGGGTCAGCCAGGGGAGGCGAAAGGCACGCGTATTTTTGAGAGTGCTTCATGCAAAGCATATTTTTCATCTTGAAAATTGGGTCAACTGATGCCAGTCAAGTGGGGTGTGTGTGGCCCAATTAGTGGCCACGAGGGAGACTGTGGTTGGAGTCCCCTCGCTGTGTTTCTAAAAGAACCAAGATGAACAAGTCATGGCTCTCAGAGGACTTTTCTTCCCCTGTGTCAGCCAGGGGACGGGAAAGGCACGCGTATTTTTGAGAGTGCTTCATGCAAAGCATCTTTTTCATCTTGAAAATTGGGTCAACTGATGCCAGTCAAGTGGGGTGTGTGTGGCCCAATTAGTGGCAACGAGGGAGACTGTGGTTGGAGTCCCCTCGCTGTGTTTCTAAAAGAACCAAGATGAACAAGTCATGGCTCTCAGAGGACTTTTCTTCCCCTGGGTCAGCCAGGGGAGGCGAAAGGCACGCGTATTTTTGAGAGTGCTTCATGCAAAGCATATTTTTCATCTTGAAAATTGGGTCAACTGATGCCAGTCAAGTGGGGTGTGTGTGGCCCAATTAGTGGCCACGAGGGAGACTGTGGTTGGAGTCCCCTCGCTGTGTTTCTAAAAGAACCAAGATGAACAAGTCATGGCTCTCAGAGGACTTTTCTTCCCCTGTGTCAGCCAGGGGACGGGAAAGGCACGCGTATTTTTGAGAGTGCTTCATGCAAAGCATCTTTTTCATCTTGAAAATTGGGTCAACTGATGCCAGTCAAGTGGGGTGTGTGTGGCCCAATTAGTGGCAACGAGGGAGACTGTGGTTGGAGTCCCCTCGCTGTGTTTCCAAAAGAACCAAGATGAACAAGTCATGGCTCTCAGAGGATTTTTCTTCCCCTGGGTCAGCCAGGGGAGGCGAAAGGCACGCGTATTTTTCAGAGTGCTTCATGCAAAGCATCTTTTTCATCTTGAAAATTGGGTCAACTGATGCCAGTCAAGTGGGGTGTGTGTGGCCCAATTAGTGGCAACAAGGGAGACTGTGGTTGGAGTCCCCTCGCTGTGTTTCTAAAAGAACCAAGATGAACAAGTCATGGCTCTCAGAGGACTTTTCTTCCCCTGGGTCAGCCAGGGGACGGGAAAGGCACGCGTATTTTTGAGAGTGCTTCATGCAAAGCATCTTTTTCATCTTGAAAATTGGGTCAACTGATGCCAGTCAAGTGGGGTGTGTGTGGCCCAATTAGTGGCAACGAGAGAGACTGTGGTTGGAGTCCCCTCGCTGTGTTTACGAAAAGAACCAAGATGAACAAGTCATGACTCTCAGAGGACTTTTCTTCCCCTGGGTCAGCCAGGGGACGGGAAAGGCACGCGTATTTTTGAGAGTGCTTCATGCAAAGCATCTTTTTCATCTTGAAAATTGGGTCAACTGATGCCAGTCAAGTGGGGTGTGTGTGGCCCAATTAGTGGCAACGAGCGAGACTGTGGTTGGAGTCCCCTCGCTGTGTTTCCGAAAAGAACCAAGATGAACAAGTCATGGCTCTCAGAGGACTTTTCTTCCCCTGGGTCAGCCAGGGGACGGGAAAGGCACGCGTATTTTTGAGAGTGCTTCATGCAAAGCATCTTTTTCATCTTGAAAATTGGGTCAACTGATGCCAGTCAAGTGGGGTGTGTGTGGCCCAATTAGTGGCAACGAGGGAGACTGTGGTTGGAGTCCCCTCGCTGTGTTTCTAAAAGAACCAAGATGAACAAGTCATGGCTCTCAGAGGACTTTTCTTCCCCTAGGTCAGCCAGGGGAGGCGAAAGGCACGCGTATTTTTGAGAGTGCTTCATGAAAAGCATATTTTTCATCTTGAAAATTGGGTCAACTAATGCCAGTCAAGTGGGGTGTGTGTGGCCCAATTAGTGACAACGAGGGAGACTGTGGTTGGAGTCCCCTCGCTGTGTTTCTAAAAGAACCAAGATGAACAAGTCATGGCTCTCAGAGGACTTTTCTTCCCCTGGGTCAGCCAGGGGAGGCGAAAGGCACGCGTATTTTTGAGAGTGATTCATGCAAAGCATCTTTTTCTTTTTCAAAAGGGGGGTCAACTGATGCCAGTCAAGTGGGGTGTGTGTGGCCCAATTAGTGGCAACGAGGGAGACTGTGGTTGGAGTCCCCTCGCTGTGTTTCCGAAAAGAACCAAGATGAACAAGTCATGGCTCTCAGAGGACTTTTCTTCCCCTGGGTCAGCCAGGGGACGGGAAAGGCACGCGTATTTTTGAGAGTGCTTCATGCAAAGCATCTTTTTCATCTTGAAAATTGGGTCAACTGATGCCAGTCAAGTAGGGTGTGTGTGGCCCAATTAGTGGCAACGAGAGAGACTGTGGTTGGAGTCCCCTCGCTGTGTTTCCGAAAAGAACCAAGATGAACAAGTCATGGCTCTCAGAGGACTTTTCTTCCCCTGGGTCAGCCAGGGGAGGCGAAAGGCACGTGTATTTTTGAGAGTGCTTCATGCAAAGCATCTTTTTCATCTTGAAAATTGGGTCAACTGATGCCAGTCAAGTGGGGTGTGTGTGGCCCAATTAGTGGCAACGAGGGAGACTGTGGTTGGAGTCCCCTTGCTGTGTTTCTAAAAGAACCAAGATGAACAAGTCATGGCTCTCAGAGGACTTTTCTTCCCCTGGGTCAGCCAGGGGAGGCGAAAGGCACGCGTATTTTTGATAGTGCTTCATGCAAAGCATATTTTTCATCTTGAAAATTGGGTCAACTGATGCCAGTCAAGTGGGGTGTGTGTGGCCCAATTAGTGGCAACGAGGGACACTGTGGTTGGAGTCCCCTCGCTGTGTTTCTAAAAGAACCAAGATGAACAAGTCATGGCTCTCAGAGGACTTTTCTTCCCCTGGGTCAGCCAGGGGAGGCGAAAGGGACGCGTATTTTTGAGAGTGCTTCATGCAAAGCATCTTTTTCTTTTTCAAAAGGGGGGTCAACTGATGCCAGTCAAGTGGGGTGTGTGTGGCCCAATTAGTGGCAACGAGAGAGACTGTGGTTGGAGTCCCCTCGCTATGTTTTACATGACTTTCGAAGGGCATGACATGCCTACGAGGTTGAGTTTCATCATCTGCAACTTGTTGGCAACAGAAAGGCTGCCTTTACACCCTTTTGAGACCGAGGATTTTTGAGACCTTATGCCCATTGCAGTGCCCCAAGAGCCGATGGCCAGTCGTCACTCCTTCTCCAAGAAAGGCGTGCCCGCGCTACCACAGTAGGTCGCACACAACCTCACCAATTCCTTGAGAAACTCTGTGTGTGACAGGGTGCATTTCAACACAGATACTTGGACCAGTAAGCATGGACAGGGGAGTTACATGTTGCTGACTGGGCACTGGGTAACTATGGTGAGAGATGGAGAAGGGTTTGCTGTACAAGTCTTCCCGTCCCCACGACTTGTGTGTCAATCCTTCCTCTGTATGTACAAGTTCCTCCACTGCTTCTGCCTCCTCAACCTCGTGTGGGTCCTCCACCTCGGCCCAAACCCTGTGTGGTCAGGCCACCCTTCCTTGTAACTGCGCCCAAGGAATCCCACACACCTCCTTACTATGCTGGCAGCAGAGCTCAAGGCCATCAGGCGGTCAAATGTTTACTTTGAAATGTAGGGGAAATGTGAGACACCTCTGAGGAATTGTGGACGGTTAGCTCTGGAGAGTGAGACCGAGTTTCATCAATGATTGTCTACAGTCAACCAGCAGTCAGGGAAGGTCGGGTGCGACAATGATGCAAACCAGTCTGCGACCCTTCTTCAGGGCAATGTGACACACGTGCCTTGTATGGCTCACGTGTTGAACCTGGTTGTCCAGCAATTTTAAAATACCATCCCGGCCTACATGGCCTTGTGCAGCGGGCACGCTGCTGTGTGCTCACTTTCATCCTTCGCACCCAGCAGCTCAACAACTGTCATCGCTCCGGAAGTCTTAGGGTCTGGCGGTTAAACGCCGGAAATGCGATGTTCCGACATGCAGGAATTGGAATCTGCACATATTGCAGCGTGTGTGGCAGCACCGCAGAGCCCTGCTGAAATACGGTATGACGTATACCCTGGGCTAACTTGATCCAGAGGTGGTGCAGATCATGCTGCTGGAGTGGTGTCAGATCAAGGACCTATGCACCCTTCTACACAGTTTACAAATGTCGACGAAGATGTTTAGCACTGGCAATGCCATTCTCAGCGTGACAATTCTGGTCATCTACATGATGGAGCACACTGTAAGCATTATTCGGAGTCAGGTATTGGTCCAAGAGGAAGTTGAGGAAGTACAGGAGGAGTCATATGCAGAAGGGATAATAAGATCTACAAGGTCCATACGGTAAGCGGCACCTAGGCAGCAGTTATGGTGGGGGATAGGGATTAACAAGGGCGCATAGTATCAGCAAAAATTGTTGAGGAAGGTGCAGGAGCCATGAAGAAATGGAGGACGAACTTGCGATGGGCATGGTAGACTCAGCAGATGAGTGAGAGCTTGCTCACATTTCGGTTGTGCGAGGTTGGGGGGAGAGGGCAGAGGAAGGAGGCACGATTCTCACCTCTCTGCCACCAACACACCAAGGACTTGGTCCTCCTGGATGCACAAGACACATGAGCATCTTCTTGCTGCACTACCTACAACATGACCCTCGGATTGTAGGAATTCGAAGTAATGCTAACTACTGGGTTGCCACACTGTTAGATCCCCGGTACAAGACAAAATTTGGCGAAATAATTCCTGCCATATAAAGGGACGCACGTGTACAGGAGTATCTTCAGAAGGTGTTACGCAATCTTCGATCTGCTTTTCCACTAAACACCAGTGCTGCACAGAGTGAATCTCAACGCTTTGTCATGGATAGGAGGAAATGGTCTTTTACTTGTCCACATCTGAGGGACCGAGGGCTGGCTGTTGTGCTGAGATGCCATTGAGTACGGTGTCCCTGCAGAGTTGCACTTTTGGTCATATACAAAATGAGTTGAAAAAGGACAGATGCGGGTGAAAAGGGGAACAGGTGTGTTGGAAAGGGGAAAAAAGTTTTGGTCCGTGGGTTTGGTGGTTAAGCAAAAGTAACATTTGATGAAGAAACACCATCTGTTAAGGTGGGACTGGCAGATTTGGATAAGGTGGTATATACTATGTTACCGCTATATAACGTAAATTAATAAGAAAAGAAAGAGAAAGGTATATATCCCCATCAGCAGTCAGTGTCCAGCGTGCTCCCAGATGGAAAAGGAGAGGTTGGCAACTGGAAGGTTCGGTGGAGGATACAGAGCTGTGTGGCTATGAAACTAATAGTAGCCTGAACCAAGTTAGACGCCACTCGGATCTTGAGACTGGGAGCCCTGTTAGCGTAACAGGGTCCACACGCCCACCCAGCCCAGGAACTCCCTGTTAACATCACAGGGGCCATTCAGGACGCTGACCGTGTGCATTGGGGCCACACCTGTGAACAGCAGGCGCATCAGCAGCAGCAGGCCTGTTAATGCCACTGGGCTGCACAAGCAGGACTTGTAGGACAGGAGCTGGTCTTAACCGTTCTGCGTTACCAACTGTGGTGGCGGCCTGCATCGACGCCCTATCCCTGCCTACCTCTGGCCTAAAGCCGCAATGGGTTCAACACATGGAGGTGTGCTCTTTCGGAGCATAATAGAAGACTGCGCACCTCCTTGTTGGCTCCAGCCCCTTTTATAACCTGGGTCCGCCACAAACCAGGGTGGACCACAATGCACCTCCTGGAGACAAAAGCAGAGTGATACGTCATGAGTGGCATAACTAGCGTCCTATTTGGAACCGCAACTTCAATGATGACCTCATGGCTGTCATGACCCAAACACCTCACCAGTCATCGTCTGACCATCAATAATGCGGTGACAAGTCATAGGGGCGGGCCTCTGCAAGCCATTTGGGAGTGGCCTGGCCACATCGTCAGGACACCTGATGCCCTGTGGTCTAAATTGTCCCCCCACATCAGGGGCAGGGCCATAGAGTTCATTACCGGACCTAGTTTCTGATGCAGTAAGTGCCTGACCATGGTCAGTTGCATGAAATACAGTCTCTGAAAAAAGACTATCAGCTTTAGCATGGTGTCTAGGCGCAACACAGGACTTAGACCCGGCACGGAGTGCAAGTACCTGTGCAAAGAGGCTTTTCGCACTAAGTGTGGGAGCATGCGCTGTAGCCCGAAATGAAGACTTAGCCTCAGGAATGGCACAGTCAGCCTGAGCATACTCACTAGGCGAAACACTGGAACTAGGCTGCGGCTGGTGTAAATCAGCACACGCATGCGCACTAGCTGCCTCTCCACACTTAGACGTGGAGGAGAAAGCAGCCAGCTGGACAACCCGAGGCACAGGCCTAAATGGCAGCTGATGCCTGGGCGCAACTGAAACCGCAGCAGGCTGCTTGCGTTTAAGGCGTCACCGTTTTGTAACAACAAATAACATCAAAAAGAACAGGTGTACTTCTTCCCATGGATAATCTGATATGATCCCTTTTTTCATGGACACGACCATCGCTAACAAATGTAGATGAGGCCAAATCAGCAGCTGCTTCAATGGATCTGAATTGCTCCATAAAGTGGCCTCTCCTTCACCCCAATTTCAAGATCCCAAATACTCCATTCCTCTGTGGTGTCAATCCAATCGCACTTGCTTCCTAACAGCTCTCAAGTTTCCACCAGCCCTGCTGAGTATGGGGTGACAGAGATGGTTGAGTTTGCATAGCTGTTCAGTCGCACTATAGCCTGGGAATCAGAGGTCTGCTCCAAAGCTGCAATGAGTACAGACAAGGAAGTTATTATTAGTTTTATTATTATTGATTTATAGAGCACCATTGATTCCACGGTGCTGTACATGAGAAGGGGGTTACATACAGAATACATATACAAGTAACTATAGACAGACTGGTACAGAGGGAAGAGGGCCCTGCCCTTGCGGGATTACATTCTAAAGGATTTTTGGGAGGAGACAGTAGGAGTTGTTTAGGTTGAGCGTCAAGTACGTATGGTGGTGGTGTCATTGAAGGTTATAGTTATTTCTGAACAGATGAGTTTTCAGATTCAGTTTGAAGCTTGCGTGTGTAGCATATAATCTAACGTGTTGAGGTAGCGAGTTCCATGAGACAGGGGAAATGATCTGCGCAGATGGCCAGAAGCTTTGTGAGTGGGATCCAGGCCCCGATGAAGAAGGTGCTGTGCCTAATCTACACCCTCATTTCCAAAAATTAAATCCTCCTGGTGGAGACAATGGGGAACATGATGAGGAGCACAGATACCTGATTGGAAGGACAACTTTACTATTTGGTCAGGGCAGGAAGAGGTTGTCTCGGAGGACTCAGGACGAGGGGAATGAAAACACACAGGGTTATTGATGAGGTTGGAGACAACACTTACTGTCAAACCAAAGTCAGCCAGTCGATGAGGTCAGCAGAGGAGGTGGAGGAGGATGCTACTGACGACGAGGTTACGTTGCGTCTTCCTGGCCAGAGACAAAGTACTGGAAGCACGTCAACAACTGAATCCTGGACCACAACTTTGACTCTGAGCAGATGTCGTGTTGGCTATGCAGGTCGCATGGGCTGTAAGCCTTTCCTACCCTGTGAATTTTTGGACATCGCAAAGGATCACCAAAGTCATGTAATCTGTAAGATTTGTCAACAATCTGTAAGTAGAAGGCAAAAACTCACACTTTTGAGTACTTCCTCCATGAAGTATCACATGAATATGAATTGACAGCGTGAAGGTGTATTGCTCAGCTTTAGCAACTGTCAACGCAATATGCTTATTTGCCGTTCATTGCATGCATTGTTGCAGACTACACACAAGGGGCTGCTGTTTTTTTGGATCTGCCTTTGGTCACTATAGCAATATAAAATTGCTCTTCGGGTGTGGACTTGGAGATGCTGTCTATGAACAGAAGGAAAAGCTAAAGGTGTGTGTTACAGCAAGGAGCCACCGCGGAAACACTTCGTTCAATTGTGAGGGGAGTCATGTTGTACTTTGATGATGAGCCCCGTAATGCCAGTGAGCAGCATCCTGTGCCACAGACCAACATTCTTACGGTGCTGTCTATACTGTTTACCGTGAGAGGAGCATAAAGTCTGTATTTCTGGCAACTGGACATCACAGTACCCGGGTACGGTAGGCTATGCCCAGACAATAATGCAGGCACGCAACACTTTGTTTTATTAGCAAAACACATATCTGTTCTGGGAAGGCCGACTATATAGACAATAAGACTTGCTGCCTCTGCACTGTCAAATTGTCACGTACAGTTTAAATCATAGAGGGACAGCAACACATGTTTGCATTGACTGTTGCTTTTCAAGATTTCCATGACTGTGTTGCAGAGCTGTGTGGTTTGCATTCACACTGTTATCATCTGCAATATCTGTGAGGCTTCAGCTAACAAGGGTATTCAGGGGGGGTCATGTGTTTTGTCTATGTTTAGGTAGATAACTTGTAAGCTCTTGTGATGCGCCACTGGTAAGTCGTGTTCGCACACACACACACACGCACAAAAACACAATTACTGCTACACAGAGGGATTAGCAGGTAGTAGGCAACAGAATAGATTGTTCAATTATTTTAATTGTATGCATGGTTCTTATTGTTTGTTTTGGTAAAGTTAAACAATCATTTATCAACCCAACTGCCTAGAGTCCTTTTCCTGTTGCCTGGTTTTGCTGAATACTGGGGAGCCCACCCTGTACACGACTTAAAATGAAGCATAAGTCGCAATGTGAATTTCACTGTGCTACAATGCGGCCTAGCGTGCCTGTGCAACCACCGCCTGCCCCATCAAGTGCCTCTGCGTGCTCTTCATCCTCTGTGACTGTGGGGACAGCAGTCACACATGGTTTTTCACACTGAACTTCCACTCCTTTACCCGCAACAAGGAGTGTGATTGGCAGGTCATCACTTGTTTTGGAAGTGGAAACAGAAGGTATTGTTGAACTGTCAGACATCGAGAGAACCATCATTGGATGCAGGCTACATTATATCACGCCTGCACCTTTGTCACAGATTGCCTGGACTACCTGCAGTTAATAATTGCATTCCAGAAATGGAAAGGAGTGTAGAATGCACATGTGTTGTACCTTGCTTGGCAGCAAAGGAACACTAACTTAGTATTCCAGACAATTTTAGGAAGGCAGAAAAAGAGTCAGCACTTTGTGCAAATTAAATAGCGTGGCAAAAGTGGACAGATGGGTACAGTGGCCGTGTTCTGTGGGTACCAGGACAGTAAAAGAAGCCTCACTTTCTATCCCTCCTAATGATCAAATGCAGCAAGGAATTCCCTGAGTTTGCTATAAAATTAGCATAGCTAAATGTGCAGGAGGGTGTCATGCAGAGGTGCTAGAAATAGCTTGGCACCAGTGGGGCACTAATGGAATACAACAGCCAGTTCTATGATGCCACTAAATGGCAGTATTTTTTGCTATCATTATAGCTTATTAAAAACAGAGCAGGAGGGTGTCATGCAGAGGTGCTGCACATAGATTTGCACCAGTGGGGCACTAATGGAGTACAACAGCCACTTCTTGTATGCCACTAGGTACACTGAGTGTTTGCTAGTATAATGGCTTAGTTAAAAAGAGTTGGAGTGTGCAATGCAGGCAGAGGTGCTGCAAATATCTTTGCACTAGTGGGACTATAGCAAAGTCCAATAGCCACGTTTAGGATGCCACTAGGTACACTGAGTGTTTGCTAGTATAATGGCTTAGTTAAAAAGAGTTGGAGTGTGCAATGCAGGCAGAGGTGCTGCAAAACTCTTTGCACTAGTGGGACTAGACAAAAGTCCAATAGCTACGTTTAGGATGCCACTAGGTACACTGACTGTTTGCTAGTATAATGGCTTAGTTAAAATGAGTTTGAGTGTGCAATGCAGGCAGACGTGCTGCAAATATCTTTGCACTAGTGTGACTAGACAAAAGTCCAATAGCCACGTTTAGGATGCCACTAGGTACACTTAGTGTTTGCTAGTATAATGGCTTAGTTAAAAAGAGTTGGAGTGTGCAATGCAGGCAGACGTGCTGCAAATATCTTTGCACTAGTGGGACTAGACAAAAGTCCAATAGCCACGTTTAGGATGCCACTAGGTACACTGAGTGTTTGCTAGTATAATGGCTTAGTTATAATGAGTTGGAGTGTGCAATGCAGGCAGACGTGCTGCAAATATCTTTGCACTAGTGGGACTATAGCAAAGTCCAATAGCCACGTTTAGGATGCCACTAGGTACACTGAATGTTTGCTAGTATAATGGCTTAGTTATAATTAGTTGGCGTGTGCAATGCAGGCAGAGGTGCTGCAAATATCTTTGCACTAGTGGGACTAGACAAAAGTCCAATAGCCACGTTTAGGATGCCACTAGGTACACTGACTGTTTGCTAGTATAATGGCTTAGTTAAAAAGAGTTTGAGTGTGCAATGCAGGCAGACGTGCTGCAAATATCTTTGCACTAGTGGGACTAGACAAAAGTCCAATAGCCACGTTTAGGACGCCACTAGGTACACTGACTGTTTGCTAGTATAATGGCTTAGTTAAAAAGAGTTTGAGTGTGCAATGCAGGCAGACGTGCTGCAAATATCTTTGCACTAGTGGGACTAGACAAAAGTCCAATAGCCACGTTTAGGATGCCACTAGGTACACTGAGTGTTTGCTAGTATAATGGCTTAGTTAAAAAGAGTTGGAGTGTGCAATGCAGGCAGAGGTGCTGCAAATATCTTTGCACTAGTGGGACTATAGCAAAGTCCAATAGCCACGTTTAGGATGCCACTAGGTACACTGAGTGTTTGCTAGTATAATGGCTTAGTTAAAAAGAGTTGTAGTGTGCAATGCAGGCAGAGGTGCTGCAAATATCTTTGCACTAGTTGGACTAGACAAAAGTCCAATAGCCACGTTTAGGATGCCACTAGGTATACTGACTGTTTGCTAGTATAATGGCTTAGTTAAAAAGAGTTGGAGTGTGCAATGCAGGCAGACGTGCTGCAAATATCTTTGCACTAGTGGGACTATAGCAAAGTCCAATAGCCACGTTTAGGATGCCACTAGGTACACTGAGTGTTTGCTAGTATAATGGCTTAGTTATAATGAGTTGGAGTGTGCAATGCAGGCAGAGGTGCTGCAAATATCTTTGCACTAGTGGGACTAGACAAAAGTCCAATAGCCACGTTTAGGATGCCACTAGGTACACTGACTGTTTGCTAGTATAATGGCTTAGTTAAAAAGAGTTTGAGTGTGCAATGCAGGCAGACATGCTGCAAATATCTTTGCACTAGTGGGACTAGACAAAAGTCCAATAGCCACGTTTAGGATGCCACTAGGTACACTTACTGTTTGCTAGTATAATGGCTTAGTTAAAAAGAGTTTGAGTGTGCAATGCAGGCAGACGTGCTGCAAATATCTTTGCACTAGTGGAACTAGACAAAAGTCCAATAGCCACGTTTAGGATGCCACTAGGTACACTGAGTGTTTGCTAGTATAATGGCTTAGTTAAAAAGAGTTGGAGTGTGCAATGCAGGCAGAGGTGCTGCAAATATCTTTGCACTAGTGGGACTATAGCAAAGTCCAATAGCCACGTTTAGGATGCCACTAGGTACACTGAGTGTTTGCTAGTATAATGGCTTAGTTAAAAAGAGTTGGAGTGTGCAATGCAGGCAGAGGTGCTGCAAATATCTTTGCACTAGTTGGACTAGACAAAAGTCCAATAGCCACGTTTAGGATGCCACTAGATACACTGAGTGTTTGCTAGTATAATGGTTTAGTTAAAAAGAGTTTGAGTGTGCAATGCAGGCAGACATGCTGCAAATATCTTTGCACTAGTGGGACTAGACAAAAGTCCAATAGCCACGTTTAGGATGCCACTAGGTACACTGAGTGTTTGCTAGTATAATGGCTTAGTTAAAAAGAGTTTGAGTGTGCAATGCAGGCAGACGAGCTGCAAATATCTTTGCACTAGTGGAACTAGACCAAAGTCCAATAGCCACGTTTAGGATGCCACTAGGTACACTGACTGTTTGCTAGTATAATGGCTTAGTTAAAAAGAGTTTGAGTGTGCAATGCAGGCAGACGTGCTGCAAATATCTTTGCACTAGTGGGACTAGACAAAAGTCCAATAGCCACGTTTAGGATGCTACTAGGTACACTGAGTGTTTGCTAGTATAATGGCTTAGTTAAAAAGAGTTGGAGTGTGCAATGCAGGCAGAGGTGCTGCAAATATCTTTGCACTAGTGGGACTATAGCAAAGTCCAATAGCCACGTTTAGGATGCCACTAGGTACACTGAGTGTTTGCTAGTATAATGGCTTAGTTATGATGAGTTGGAGTGTGCAATGCAGGCAGAGGTGCTGCAAATATCTTTGCACTAGTGGGACTATAGCAAAGTCCAATAGCCACATTTAGGATGCCACTAGGTACACTGAGTGTTTGCTAGTATAATGGCTTAGTTATAATGAGTTGGAGTGTGCAATGCAGGCAGAGGTGCTGCAAATATCTTTGCACTAGTGGGACTATAGCAAAGTCCAATAGCCACGTTTAGGATGCCACTTAAGTACACTGAGTGTTTGCTAGTATAATGGCTTAGTTAAAAAGAGTTTGAGTGTGCAATGCAGGCAGACGTGCTGCAAATATCTTTGCACTAGTGGGACTAGACAAAAGTCCAATAGCCACGTTTAGGATGCCACTAGGTACACTGACTGTTTGCTAGTATAATGGCTTAATTAAAAAAAGTTTGAGTGTGCAATGCAGGCAAACGTGCTGCAAATATCTTTGCACTAGTGGGACTAGACAAAAGTCCAATAGCCACATTTAGGATGCCACTAGGTACACTGACTGTTTGCTAGTATAATGGCTTAGTTAAAAAGAGTTTGAGTGTGCAATGCAGGCAGACGTGCTGCAAATATCTTTGCACTAGTGGGACTAGACAAAAGTCCAATAGCCACGTTTAGGATGCCACTAGGTACACTCAGTGTTTGCTAGTATAATGGCTTAGTTAAAAAGAGTTGGAGTGTGCAATGCAGGCAGACGTGCTGCAAATATCTTTACAATAGTGGGACTAGACAAAAGTCCAATAGCCACGTTTAGGATGCCACTAGGTACACTGAGTGTTTGCTAGTATAATGGCTTAGTTAAAAAGAGTTTGAGTGTGCAATGCAGGCAGACGTGCTGCAAATATCTTTGCACTAGTGGGACTAGACAAAAGTCCAATAGCCACGTTTAGGATGCCACTAGGTACACTTAGTGTTTGCTAGTATAATGGCTTAGTTAAAAAGAGTTGGAGTGTGCAATGCAGGCAGACGTGCTGCAAATATCTTTGCACTAGTGGGACTAGACAAAAGTCCAATAGCCACGTTTAGGATGCCACTAGGTACACTGACTGTTTGCTAGTATAATGGCTTAGTTAAAAAGAGTTGGGGTGTGCAATGCAGGCAGACGTGCTGCAAATATCTTTGCACTAGTGGGACTATAGCAAAGTCCAATAGCCACGTTTAGGATGCCACTAGGTACACTGAGTGTTTGCTAGTATAATGGCTTAGTTATAATGAGTTGGCGTGTGCAATGCAGGCAGAGGTGCTGCAAATATCTTTGCACTAGTGGGACTAGACAAAAGTCCAATAGCCACGTTTAGGATGCCACTAGGTACACTGACTGTTTGCTAGTATAATGGCTTAGTTAAAAAGAGTTTGAGTGTGCAATGCAGGCAGACGTGCTGCAAATATCTTTGCACTAGTGGGACTAGACAAAAGTCCAATAGCCACGTTTAGGATGCCACTAGGTACACTTACTGTTTGCTAGTATAATGGCTTAGTTAAAAAGAGTTTGAGTGTGCAATGCAGGCAGACGTGCTGCAAATATCTTTGCACTAGTGGAACTAGACAAAAGTCCAATAGCCACGTTTAGGATGCCACTAGGTACACTGAGTGTTTGCTAGTATAATGGCTTAGTTAAAAAGAGTTGGAGTGTGCAATGCAGGCAGAGGTGCTGCAAATATCTTTGCACTAGTGGGACTATAGCAAAGTCCAATAGCCACGTTTAGGATGCCACTAGGTACACTGAGTGTTTGCTAGTATAATGGCTTAGTTAAAAAGAGTTGGAGTGTGCAATGCAGGCAGAGGTGCTGCAAATATCTTTGCACTAGTTGGACTAGACAAAAGTCCAATAGCCACGTTTAGGATGCCACTAGGTATACTGACTGTTTGCTAGTATAATGGCTTAGTTAAAAAGAGTTTGAGTGTGCAATGCAGGCAGACGTGCTGCAAATATCTTTGCACTAGTGTGACTAGACAAAAGTCCAATAGCCACGTTTAGGATGCCACTAGATACACTGAGTTTTTGCTAGTATAATGGTTTAGTTAAAAAGAGTTTGAGTGTGCAATGCAGGCAGACGTGCTGCAAATATCTTTGCACTAGTGGGACTAGACAAAAGTCCAATAGCCACGTTTAGGATGCCACTAGGTACACTGACTGTTTGCTAGTATAATGGCTTAGTTAAAAAGAGTTTGAGTGTGCAATGCAGGCAGACGTGCTGCAAATATCTTTGCACTAGTGTGACTAGACAAAAGTCCAATAGCCACGTTTAGGATGCCACTAGGTACACTGAGTGCTAGTATAATGGCTTAGTTAAAAAGAGTTTGAGTGTGCAATGCAGGAAGACGTGCTGCAAATATCTTTGCACTAGTGGGACTAGACAAAAGTCCAATAGCCACGTTTAGGATGCCACTAGGTACACTGAGTGTTTGCTAGTATAATGGCTTAGTTATAATGAGTTGGAGTGTGCAATGCAGGCAGAGGTGCTGCAAATATCTTTGCACTAGTGGGACTATAGCAAAGTCCAATAGCCACGTTTAGGATGCCAATAGGTACACTGAGTGTTTGCTAGTATAATGGCTTAGTTATAATGAGTTGGAGTGTGCAATGCAGGCAGAGTTGCTGCAAATATCTTTGCACTAGTGGGACTAGACAAAAGTCCAATAGCCACATTTAGGATGCCACTAGGTACACTGACTGTTTGCTAGTATAATGGCTTAGTTAAAAAGAGTTTGAGTGTGCAATGCAGGCAGACGTGCTGCAAATATCTTTGCACTAGTGGGACTAGACAAAAGTCCAATAGCCACGTTTAGGATGCCACTAGGTACACTGAGTGTTTGCTAGTATAATGGCTTAGTTAAAAAGAGTTTGAGTGTGCAATGCAGGCAGACGAGCTGCAAATATCTTTGCACTAGTGGAACTAGACCAAAGTCCAATAGCCACGTTTAGGATGCCATTAGGTACACTGACTGTTTGCTAGTATAATGGCTTAGTTAAAAAGAGTTTGAGTGTGCAATGCAGGCAGAGGTGCTGCAAATATCTTTGCACTAGTGGGACTAGACAAAAGTCCAATAGCCACGTTTAGGATGCCACTAGGTACACTGAGTGTTTGCTAGTATAATGGCTTAGTTAAAAAGAGTTGGAGTGTGCAATGCAGGCAGAGGTGCTGCAAATATCTTTGCACTAGTGGGACTATAGCAAAGTCCAATAGCCACGTTTAGGATGCCACTAGGTACACTGAGTGTTTGCTAGTATAATGGCTTAGTTATAATGAGTTGGAGTGTGCAATGCAGGCAGAGGTGCTGCAAATATCTTTGCACTAGTGGGGCTAGACAAAAGTCCAATAGCCACGTTTAGGATGCCACTAGGTACACTGACTGTTTGCTAGTATAATGGCTTAGTTAAAAAGAGTTTGAGTGTGCAATGCAGGCAGACGTGCTGCAAATATCTTTGCACTAGTGGGACTAGACAAAAGTCCAATAGCCACGTTTAGGATGCCACTAGGTACACTGACTGTTTGCTAGTATAATGGCTTAGTTAAAAAGAGTTTGAGTGTGCAATGCAGGCAGACGTGCTGCAAATATCTTTGCAATAGTGGGACTAGACAAAAGTCCAATTGCCACGTTTAGGATGCCACTAGGTACACTGAGTGTTTGCTAGTATAATGGCTTAGTTAAAAAGAGTTGGAGTGTGCAATGCAGGCAGAGGTGCTGCAAATATCTTTGCACTAGTGGGACTATAGCAAAGTCCAATAGCCACGTTTAGGATGCCACTAGGTACACTGAGTGTTTGCTAGTATAATGGCTTAGTTATGATGAGTTGGAGTGTGCAATGCAGGCAGAGGTGCTGCAAATATCTTTGCACTAGTGGGACTATAGCAAAGTCCAATAGCCACATTTAGGATGCCACTAGGTACACTGAGTGTTTGCTAGTATAATGGCTTAGTTATAATGAGTTGGAGTGTGCAATGCAGGCAGAGGTGCTGCAAATATCTTTGCACTAGTGGGACTATAGCAAAGTCCAATAGCCACGTTTAGGATGCCACTAGGTACACTGAGTGTTTGCTAGTATAATGGCTTAGTTAAAAAGAGTTTGAGTGTGCAATGCAGGCAGACGTGCTGCAAATATCTTTGCACTAGTGGGACTAGACAAAAGTCCAATAGCCACGTTTAGGATGCCACTAGGTACACTGACTGTTTGCTAGTATAATGGCTTAGTTAAAAAGAGTTGGAGTGTGCAATGCAGGCAGACGTGCTGCAAATATCTTTACAATAGTGGGACTAGACAAAAGTCCAATAGCCACGTTTAGGATGCCACTAGGTACACTGAGTGTTTGCTAGTATAATGGCTTAGTTAAAAAGAGTTGGAGTGTGCAATGCAGGCAGAGGTGCTGCAAATATCTTTGCACTAGTGGGACTATAGCAAAGTCCAATAGCCACGTTTAGGATGCCACTAGGTACACTGAGTGTTTGCTAGTATAATGGCTTAGTTATGATGAGTTGGAGTGTGCAATGCAGGCAGAGGTGCTGCAAATATCTTTGCACTAGTGGGACTATAGCAAAGTCCAATAGCCACATTTAGGATGCCACTAGGTACACTGAGTGTTTGCTAGTATAATGGCTTAGTTATAATGAGTTGGAGTGTGCAATGCAGGCAGAGGTGCTGCAAATATCTTTGCACTAGTGGGACTATAGCAAAGTCCAATAGCCACGTTTAGGATGCCACTAGGTACACTGAGTGTTTGCTAGTATAATGGCTTAGTTAAAAAGAGTTTGAGTGTGCAATGCAGGCAGACGTGCTGCAAATATCTTTGCACTAGTGGGACTAGACAAAAGTCCAATAGCCACGTTTAGGATGCCACTAGGTACACTGACTGTTTGCTAGTATAATGGCTTAGTTAAAAAGAGTTGGAGTGTGCAATGCAGGCAGACGTGCTGCAAATATCTTTACAATAGTGGGACTAGACAAAAGTCCAATAGCCACGTTTAGGATGCCACTAGGTACACTGACTGTTTGCTAGTATAATGGCTTAGTTATGATGAGTTGGAGTGTGCAATGCAGGCAGAGGTGCTGCAAATATCTTTGCACTAGTGGGACTATAGCAAAGTCCAATAGCCACATTTAGGATGCCACTAGGTACACTGAGTGTTTGCTAGTATAATGGCTTAGTTATAATGAGTTGGAGTGTGCAATGCAGGCAGAGGTGCTGCAAATATCTTTGCACTAGTGGGACTATAGCAAAGTCCAATAGCCACGTTTAGGATGCCACTAGGTACACTGAGTGTTTGCTAGTATAATGGCTTAGTTAAAAAGAGTTTGAGTGTGCAATGCAGGCAGACGTGCTGCAAATATCTTTGCACTAGTGGGACTAGACAAAAGTCCAATAGCCACGTTTAGGATGCCACTAGGTACACTGACTGTTTGCTAGTATAATGGCTTAGTTAAAAAGAGTTGGAGTGTGCAATGCAGGCAGACGTGCTGCAAATATCTTTACAATAGTGGGACTAGACAAAAGTCCAATAGCCACGTTTAGGATGCCACTAGGTACACTGACTGTTTGCTAGTATAATGGCTTAGTTAAAAAGAGTTTGAGTGTGCAATGCAGGCAGACGTGCTGCAAATATCTTTGCACTAGTGGGACTAGACAAAAGTCCAATAGCCACGTTTAGGATGCCACTAGGTACACTGAGTGTTGCTAGTATAATGGCTTAGTTAAAAAGAGTTTGAGTGTGCAATGCAGGCTGACGTGCTGCAAATATCTTTGCACTAGTGGGACTAGACAAAAGTCCAATAGCCACGTTTAGGATGCCACTAGGTACACTGAGGGTTTGCTAGTATAATGGCTTAGTTAAAAAGAGTTTGAGTGTGCAATGCAGGCAGACGTGCTGCAAATATCTTTGCACTAGTGGGACTAGACAAAAGTCCAATAGCCACGTTTAGGATGCCACTAGGTACACTCAGTGTTTGCTAGTATAATGGCTTAGTTAAAAAGAGTTGGAGTGTGCAATGCAGGCAGAGGTGCTGCAAATATCTTTGCACTAGTGGGACTATAGCAAAGTCCAATAGCCACGTTTAGGATGCCACTAGGTACACTGAGTGTTTGCTAGTATAATGGCTTAGTTATAATGAGTTGGAGTGTGGAATGCAGGCAGAGGTGCTGCAAATATCTTTGCACTAGTGGGACTATAGCAAAGTCCAATAGCCACATTTAGGATGCCAGTAGGTACACTGAGTGTTTGCTAGTATAATGGCTTAGTTATAATGAGTTGGAGTGTGCAATGCAGGCAGAGGTGCTGCAAATATCTTTGCACTAGTGGGACTATAGCAAAGTCCAATAGCCACGTTTAGGATGCCACTAGGTACACTGAGTGTTTGCTAGTATAATGGCTTAGTTAAAAAGAGTTTGAGTGTGCAATGCAGGCAGACGTGCTGCAAGTATCTTTGCACTAGTGGGACTAGACAAAAGTCCAATAGCCACGTTTAGGATGCCACTAGGTACACTGACTGTTTGCTAGTATAATGGCTTAATTAAAAAGAGTTTGAGTGTGCAATGCAGGCAGACATGCTGCAAATATCTTTGCACTAGTGGGACTAGACAAAAGTCCAATAGCCACGTTTAGGATGCCACTAGGTACACTGACTGTTTGCTAGTATAATGGCTTAGTTAAAAAGAGTTTGAGTGTGCAATGCAGGCAGAGGTGCTGCAAATATCTTTGCACTAGTGGGACTATAGCAAAGTCCAATAGCCACGTTTAGGATGCCACTAGGTATACTGAGTGTTTGCTAGTATAATGGCTTAGTTATAATGAGTTGGAGTGTGCAGAGGACAGAAGGGTACAGTGCCAGGATTGTGGGGCTCTGGGTAGAGGAATGGAAGCCTGCCTTTCTATTCCCTCCGAATGGGGAAATGCAGTGACGAAATCCCTGACCTTGGCTGCACAGACGCTGTCTCTGTTTTCAGGACCTGTCACCTATGGCTCTGACCCTGCCGGTACGAGCCCTTAAAAGGACTGATAGAAAGTGCTCTCCCTAAGCTGTCCAGCGCTGTGGATGGAGCGCATACAGCTGTATCGGCGATAGGATTTAGGACGGAGCTGCGCCAGTTATGTCTGACACCAAGGACGCAGAAGGCAGATAATGGCGTGCTGGAGGAAAATGTCCGGTTTTATAATGCAGGGACATGTGACATGGACATCCTATCACACATGCCGTTGCTTCTCTGGCTAAAAGTCCACTTAGCTGTGTGTGTGTCTGGGATTGGCTGACATGCTGGCCCTCCCCACTACACGCGCGCGCTTAGGGAAGGAAGACAAGGAAAAAAAAAAAAAAATGGCGATCGCCATTATACAAACAGGAGTGATCTGAAGGCGCTGTTCCCGCACACTATACACTGAAATTTCATAATAGTGTGAGTCACAGAGTGACTTACACTATTACAGCGGAAAGCCAGCTAGGAATTAGCTGTTTTTTTGCTGCTAGAACTGTTCTCGAACGTTTCTAGAACTATCGAGCTTTTGCAAAAAGCTCGAGTTCTAGTTCGATCTAGAACAGGCCCCAAAATCACTCGAGCCTAGAACTGGAGAACCGCGAACCGCGCTCAACTCTACTAATGACACATAACCTTGACTTTAAAACCTGTAGAAGATCACCACCCCTGTGTGCTGCTTATAGCTGTAGACACAGGATGCTATAGAGAATAATTTAATCTGATATAAGGGCCACAGACTGTGGGAAGTCATCCACTTTGTGTAGATTCTGAAGCTTTTTCTGCAACACAGGGGATTATGTTTTGTATGACCTATATCTAGTTTGTTGCTTGCATTGTCTAACCGTAGTGTCTGTGTAGTATCATAAAGCAGGCAACTAAAAAGTGCAGGGAGAAGGAAGATTAAGCTGACATGCCAACAAAGCACCTGCCATTTTTTGCTTAGTGATTTGATGGCTACAAGATGATTTTTCATGTGTCTCCCAGAATGGCTGCCTCCTATAAAGAACAACACATTGGACATGTTGAATTCCAACATGTTGCCTCTTTCTATTAACTTAAAAAATATGTAGCCCAAAATCAATATTGGTTGATATTAATCAAATATGTAGGGGTAGCTTTAGGTTTGGTTTACATTTGCTTTTTGCAGAATGTTTTACATTACTCACAATTTATCAGTGATTCATAATCATATCTATAGCACTAAAACCCATGTGACAATGACCATATGACTCTTTCATAGGGTTCATTACAATCATTTTTTTTTGAGTGACCAATGAAAACAAAGAATCACTTTAACCCCTTCACTACCTTTGACGTATATGTACATTAAAGGTCGTGTCCCTGCCTTTGAGCTCACACATCTTTCCCTACACATGATGGTTGATCTGATCAGACACTTTAAATCTCTCTATTAATCTCTGCCAGCGGGATTTAACATATGCGATGGGGAGCGTGTCATTTCCCGCTCCTGTCGGCGCGCTCACGATGTGATCTCAGGGCCCTGATGGGTTATCATGTCAGCCAGAGGTCAGCTGATAACGCCTGTATCTGTTATGATGATCTCCCTTTGAACATCAACTGCAAACCGGCATTCATAGGAGATCATGATTTCTGCTATAAAGAGCTGTGCTGATGCTTTGTACAGCACAAGGGATCAGACAATCGCAGCTTCAAGTCCCCCAAGGGGACTAGTAAATAAAATAAATAGAGAAAAAAAGTTTCTAAAATATGAAATAAAATAAAAATAACACAAAAGTTCAAATCACCCTCCATTTGATCCATTGAAAATAAAACAATCATCCGAAAAAAACCACACATATTTAGTGTCGCTGCTTTCAGAAATTTCTGATATATCAAGACATAAAATAAATGATTCTGATTGGTAAATAGCATAATAAAAAAAAATAATCAAAACCACAGAATTACACTTTTTGGTCGCTGCAACATTGCAATAAAATTCAATCAAAGGCGATCAAAACATCGTATCTAGCCAAAAATATTATCAGTAAAAGTGTCAGCTTTTGGTGGAAAAAATAAGTTCTGACTTTGCCCCAGATCCTGAAAAATAAATACGTTATGGTTCTTGGAAAATGGCGCCAAAAGCAATTTTTTTTTTACAAACTTAGAATTTTTTTTAACCACTTAACTTAAAAGAAAACTATACATTTTTGGTATCTACAGAATTGTACTGACCTGTAGAACCATAATACCAAGTCTGTTTTACCAAATAGTGAACATGGTAAATAAAAAACCCAAAAAACCATTGTGGAGTTGCACTTTTTTTGCAGTTTCAATTTACGGATTTTTTTTCCCTGCTTTCCACTACATTATATTGTAAAATGAATAGATTCATTTAAAAGTAAAACTTGTCCTGCAAAAAAACAAGCCCCCATATGGTTATATTGACATAAAATTAAAAAAGAAGTGGAAGAAAAAAACAAAAAAGAAAAAAAATGGAAAATGGCAAGGTCATGAAGGGGTTAAAAAGACAATCCTTTATTTTATTTCTACTGGAATATCTATTTACTAAATATGAGCAAATCAATTTGATGAAAATTGAATTTGTGTTGAATTCTGAACAATTTTACACAATGGAATAACTGTATCAGCAAGAGGGGTCTCACATGACCTCAAGTGGGGCCCAGTGGGCTTTCCCATAACACCTTGCTGTTATCAAATTACATGTTTAATGCAAGCATTCAGAAAGTTCTATCATAAGCCTGTATAAAAGCAGAGGCGGAAGATCCTGCAACCATTTTGTGATAAATCTGGATAGTGAGAGAACGTCACAGCTCAAAGCTTAGCCTTAGATATAAAGCAAGAAAGCCATAAGACAGTGAACACATTCTAGTGATAGTATGTGATAATGAATAGTTAACATCCATTTACCCATGCCTTATACAGGACTTTGCAAAAATTATGGCACTGATGGACATCTTCAAATATCAAAGGTAAGTAAGCATGATGTGTCTTTCATCTGATACATTAAGATTCTATGGCCGAATGCAGCATATACTGTAGGGTTGCTCATTTTTTGGTGTCCACAAAGCTGATAAATGTATGGGTGTTTGTCACAGGTGTATCACAGGTGACAGACAATTTTGTGGTTTTTGGCCATACAAGCTCACAGTGCTTGGCTGTGCAGAATGCTCCTTGACTTTCCGTTGTTCCTGCTGTCAGTATTCATTGGTACAGGCAGCTTTCCTGCTGGATTCATCTCTCCACCTTTTGGACCCAGCAGGAGCTCGCCTTCCTCCCAGCTGCTGATCATCAGTATTCTCTTGGTGCTTAAATACCTCCTTTTTCCTTGGACTGGTGCTGGTGATATTTTTCAGTTCTTTCAAGTCTTGGTTGTAAGCAGGTGGCTTGTACTCCTTTTTGGTGTTGTTGCTAAAAACTTTGCTGAACTTTTACCTGTTAGTACAGACGTAAAGATAATTTTTCACGGCAGTATATCAATATTTAACACCAAATCTACCTTAATAAAATTCTAAAACAATTCCTTTATTATAGATACTTTAAAATCACAAGACTATCCCACACCGTGAGTGAATACACATAAGCAAAACAACACAAAATTGGACTCTGTAAGGCCACAATGAATGGCACTATGGATTTTTGGTATTATCTGTCTATAACGGGGCAGATAGTCTAAATGCACCCTATACCAAATCTGTCCGCTACCTATCAATGGAGATATAACTTACGTTACACGCGCCCTAAGTTGCAAGTGATGCCCCATTCCGTGGTGGCTATCCCTCGGAAGCTGCCCCTAATCTCCCTCACTAAAATAGATTCAGGTAGATTAGATCAATAGATAATAATTCACAATAATAATCACTTATCTTAGATGTGTTCATGGCAGCCTCCCCACATTGATTTCATTGGTATACAATCATACCCAGACTTTTCATAGACACCATCCACAACGAGTCCAAAAAACTCGACCCGTTTCCCCCACTTATGTATTGGGGTTCATCAGGAGTTAAGGCCCAGTCGCCATTCTGATTTTCAACCTCACATATGGCAGCATAAGTCCCTCCAAGACGGTGCATGTGACAGACACCTTCTACCTGTGTCATTGTGGATAAGTAGTTCATGCATTTTCCCCCCATGTATCCTCGTTGTGTCTTCTATAGTATTAAGTGGGGTTGATGAAGAGCTCATCCCATCCGTTCTCTATTTAGAACCCAGAACTAGGGATACCTAGGGTCAGGTATCCGGGTCAGCGAATAGGTGCTGAACCTATTTAGGGTGATGAGGGACCCCAGAGACCAGCAGTAGGTTTGGTCAGGGGTCACCGTGTTCTCCTTCCCTAGACACAGGGTTTCCCTTCCTTTTCGTCGTTCGCTTGTTACTTCCCTGTACCTAGCGTAACAGTGTTACGGACAGCTTTTCAGGGAATTGTAGTGCATGCGATTGTCACGAAAAAATTGCCACACATCAAATTTTTGGGAAAAATACCACGAAGCTGGTGAGTTGCAAGATTAAAAGATTTGCTCATCTCTACTTTTTATACTTTTATATAGCTTTTTCTAGCATTTTGCTTTCAGAGCTACAGAAAATGACATATGAAAAACCAATAGTAGACAATGTTTATAGTGTATGACGGTTACCAGCCATTCTCATTATTATCAATGTACCATAAAAGAAGTTCAATAACAATATATATAAAATATATCCAAATGATAAATATTTCATATGAGGTGAGTAAAATTGTTAAGACACAATCAGGACTCAATTATTTCCATTTCTTTTTATTATTGTAGCTTTGTGCAGCCTCAATTCTAATCTTCATTTTTAGGCATTTTTTGCTCTTATCGAAACACTCTGCTATTATAGGAGCTTTGATGAGTTACTCAAATGGTAATCCTATTGACGTTCTGTTTACAACCTATAGACCCCCAACTGGTGAACCAGTGACTTCATAGCAATGGCACATATTATATTATCGGAGGTCAAAACTAATAGAGATGTTAGTGGTACTTTACCCACTGAAAGATTCATATATTCTGCTCCTTGTCTGGGGATAAGTCTGGCTCTGTACACCTTATCATAAACACCCTGAACAGCCTATGTCTTCCAGACATATTCATAGCAGATGATTGATTCATTCCACTAAGTCAAAAATGCTACCTCAGCAACATTCGGTTTTGTCTATGTGTGAAAATATAAAAGCAGAGGCACGTGAAGACTGGGCTAAAGACTCAGCATCATTAATAGATGACAGCTAATGTTCTAATGTTGTCTTTTGGATCAACCCTGCGAATGTCCTCTGTATACAAATTTCTACATTTGCTGGCTCAAAGGGAGCTTTAAAATACAGAAGATGGAACAGAATGATCATGATACTATTGCTCCTACTGTGGAGCATTCAGGCTGGGATAACCTCAAAAATTTCTGTATGCCTTCAACCCTGATTAGATTGGTGTGCTATCCAAAAATGTGTAACAAGTGCTAGATATGGCACCTCCTCACCCGTGAGGCATCTGATTAGGTGGTCAGTCTAGTGCGTTGTTTAGTGATGGATACCTTTTTAGTTGGCACCAGCCAATTTTTAATATCAAAAGCACTATTAAAATCCATATAACAGTACTCCTTATCAACATAATGTTGATGCAAAGATTGAATATGTAATTATTTACACCTTACTAATCATTTTAAAAAAAAAACAAAACTCTAGCGGCTTGCATCCTGGCCAAACTTGGCTAACCCTGACGTGTACATACTTCTCAGAACATGACGTGGGGTGTAACTGCAATCTATGTTAATCTATCGCCTTTCATTCAATCTTGAATTGAACCTTTGTTATAAGCTGAAAAGTGAGTTCAAATCACACCCCAAAACAGACAACAAGTCCTGGATACACAACACGCCTGCAACAGTCATCAAAAACCTGGGGTGATGAGTCCCAAAAGTATACACTGCTGTCCAACGATCAAAAGGCCACAACCTCTCCCAAAGGCTTTGGACTCTTTAGAGCACACAAGGACCACTTTATTGAAGTTTTAAACTTTAATATAAAAAGTACAGTGCTGATAAGAAAAAGTATAAAAAGAGAAAAATAAAGTGACTTGCAAATAAGCAAAACAGTTATGAAGTGAAAAAGGAGAAATAAGAGAAATATCTAAATATATCCATCTAAAGTTGTTCTTCTGTTTCCTTGAGGGTAGAGAAGGTTTATGGATCATACCACTCAGCTCAAGTTGACCCCGCATGCAAACACCTTTTCATTATTTAGCCCATCTTATATATGCCTGGTCCTGGGCTCAAATTTCCAGGACAGACTACATCATATTATGTACTCCAAGGTCTGTAACTAGACTGTGGGCCAGTAAAGAGGTGAGTACATTGCTTATTAAACATTATGTTGTTCAAACCCGCAATCCCTATAGCAGGCTTGCATAATGTATAGCCTGCTAGAGGATTTGTTGAGGCCCGCGGACCTATCCAAGAGATTCCACTCCCTTCTTCCTACTGAGCATAATGGAAGTCAATGACCTTCAATCTTCCAAGGATAGACCTTATGATGAGCCGTCTTGTTGACTCCGATATTTTGCCTGGACATCCACCTCTTGGCTTTTGAATGGATGGAAAGACTAGAGTTGAGCGCGGTTCGCGGTTCGAGGTTCTCCAGTTCACGGCTCGAGTGATTTTGGGGGCTGTTCTAGATCGAACTAGAACTCGAGCTTTTTGCTAAAGCTCGATAGTTCTAGATACGTTCGAGAACGGTTCTAGCAGCAAAAAGACAAGCTAATTACTAGCTGGCTTTCCGCTGTAATAGTGTAAGTCACTCTGTGACTCACACTATTATGAAATTTCAGTGTATAGTGTGCGGGAACAGCGCATTCAGATCACTGCTGTTTCTATAATGGCGATTGCCATTTTTTTTTTTTTTCCTTGTCTTCCTTCCCTAAGCGCGCGCGTCTAGTGGGGCGGGTCAGCATGTCAGCCAATCCCAGACACACACACAGCTAAGTGGACTTTTAGCCAGAGAAGCAACGGCATGTGTGATAGGATGTCCATGTCACATGTCCCTGCATTATAAAAACGAGTATCTGCCCGTCCGGACGCCATTATCTCTTCTGTGTCTGGGTGTCAGTCACCGCTGGCGTAGCTCCTGTCTCCGATACTGCTGTGTACGCTCTATACACAGCGCTATACAGAATAGGTATAGAAGTTTCTTTCAGCCCTTGTAAGGGCTAATACCGGCAGGGTCAGAGCCATAGGTGACAGTCAGGGCCGTGAAAACAGATTTTAACAGCTACACAAGATGACAGCGTCTGAGTAGCTAAGGTCAGGGATTTCCTCGCTGCATTTCCCCATTAGGAGGGATAGAAAGGGAGGCTTCCTTTCCTCTACCCAGACCCACAACCCTGCCACTGTACCCTCCTGCCCTTTGCACACTCAAACTCATTGTTACTAAGCCATTATACTAGCAAACACTGAGGAAACTTAGTGGCATCCTAAACGTGGCTGTTGGACTTCTGTATTGTCCCACTAGTGCAAAGATATTTGCAGCATGTCTGCCTGCATTGCACACTCAAACTCATTTTTACTAAGCCATTATACTAGCAAACACTGAGGAAACTTAGTGGCATCCTAAAAGTGGCTGTTGGACTTCCATTAGTGCCCCACTGGTGCCAAGCTATTTCTAGCACCTCTGCATGACACCCTCCTGCTCTGTTTTTAATAAGCTATAATGATAGCAAAAAATGCTGCCATTTAGTGGCATACAAGAAGTGGCTGTTGTACTTCATGAGTGCCCCACTAGTGCAAATCTATGTGCAGCACCTCTGCATTGCACACTCAAACTCATTGTTACTAAGGTATTATACTAGCAAACACTGAGTAAACTTAGTGGCATCCTAAACATGGCTGTTGGACTTACATTAGTGTCCCACTGGTGCAAAGCTATTTGCAGCACCACTGCATTACACCTTCATGCACATTTACTATGCTAATTTTATAGCAAACTCAGGGAATTCCTTGCTGCATTTGATCATTAGGAGGGATAGAAAGTGAGGCTTCCTTTACTGTCCTGGTACCCACAGAACACGGCCACTGTACCCACCTGTCCACTTTTGCCACGCTATTTAATTTGCCCAAAGAGCTGACTCTTTTTCTGCCTTCCTAAAATTGTCTGTAATACTTAGTTAGTGTTCCTTTGCTGCCAAGCAAGGTACAACACATGTGCATTCTACACTCCTTTCCATTTCTGGAATGCAATTATTAACTGCAGGTAGTCCAGCCAATCTGTGACGAAGGTGCAGGTGTGGATATAATGTAGCCTGCGTCCAATGTTGGTTTTCTCGATGTCTGACAGCTTAACAATACCATCTGTTTCCACTTCCAAAACAAGTGATGACCTGCCAATCACACTCCCTGTTGCGTGTAAAGGAGTGGAAGTTCAGTGTGAAAAACCATGTGAGACTGCTGTCCCCACAGTCACAGAGGATGAAGAGCATGCAGATGCACTTGATGGGGCAGGCGGTGGTTGCACAGGCACGCTTGGCCGCATTGTAGCACAGTGAAATTCACATTGCGACTTATGCTTCATTTTAAGTCGTGTACAGGGTGGGCTCCCCAGTATGCAGCAAAACCAGGCAACAGGAAAAGGACTCTAGGCAGTTGGGTTGATAAATGATTGTTTAACTTTACTAAAACAAACAATAAGAACCATGCATACAATTTAAATAATTGAACAATCTATTCTGTTGCCTACTACCTGCTAATCCCTCTGCGTAGCAGTAATTGTGTGTTTGTGCGTGTGTGTGTGTGTGTGTGTGCGAACACGACTTACCAGTGTCGCATCACAAGACCTTCCAAGTTATCTACCTAAACATAGACAAAACACATTACCCCCCCTGAATACCCTTGTTAGCTGAAGCCTCACAGATAAGGCAGATGATAGCAGTGTGAATGCAAACCACACAGCTCTGCAACACAGTCATGGAAATCTTGAAAAGCAACAGTCAATGCAAACATGTGTCGTTGTCCCTCTATGATTTAAACTGTACGTAACAATTTGACAGTGCAGAGGCAGCAAGTCTTATTGTCTATATAGTTGGCCTACCCAGAACAGATATGTGTTTTGCTAATAAAACAAAGTGTTGCGTGTCCGCATTATTGTCTGGGCACAGCCTACCGTACCCGGGTACTGTGATGTCCAGTTGCCAGAAATACAGACTTTACGCTCCTCTCACGGTAAGCAGTATAGACAGCACCATAAGAATGTTGGTCTGTGGCACAGGATGCTGCTCACTGGCGTTACGGTACTCCTCACCAAACTCCAAAATGACTCCCCTCACAATTGAATGAAGTGTTTCCGCGGTGGCTCCTTGCTGTAACACACACCTTTAGCTTTTCCTTCTGTTCATAGACAGCATCTCCAAGTCCACACCCGAAGAGCAATTTCTCCTCCACATCTAAGTGTGGAGAGGCAGCTAGTGCGCATGCGTGTGCCGATTTACCCCAGCCACAGCCTAACTACAGTGTTTCGCCTAGTGAGTATGCTCAGCCTGACTGTGCCATTCCTGAGGCTAAGTCTTCATTTCGGGATACAGCGCATGCTCCCACACTTATTGCGAAAAGCCTCTTTGCACAGGTACTTGCACTCCATGCCGGGTCTAAGTCCTGTGTTGTGCCTAGACACCATGCTAAAGCTGATAGTCTTTTTTCAGAGACTGTATTTCATGCTACTGAGCATGCTCAGGCACTTACTGCATCAGAGACTAGGTCCGGTAATGAACTCTTTGGCCCTGCCCCTGATGTGGGGGGCCCATATAGAACACAGGGCATCAGGTGTCCTGATGATGTGGCCAGGTTACTCCCAAATGGCTTGCAGAGACCCGCCCCTATGACTTGTCACCTCATTATTGATGGTCAGATGACTGGTGAGGTGTTTGTGTCGTGGCAGCCATGAGGTCATTATTGAAGTTGCGGTTCCAAATAGGACGCTAGTTATGCCACTCATGATGTGTCACTCTGCTTTTATCTCCAGGAGGTGCATTGTGGTCCACCCTGGTTTGGGGCGGACCCAGGTTATAAAACGGGCTGGAGCCAACAAGGGGGTGCACAGTCTTCTATTATGCTCCGAAAGAGCACACCTCCATGTGTTGAACCCATTGCGGCTTTAGGCCAGAGGTAGGCAGGGATACAGCATCGATGCAGGCCGCCACCACAGTTGGTAACGCAGAACGGTTAAGACCAGCTCCTGTCCTACCATTCCTGCTTGTGCAGCCCAGTGGCATTAACAGGCCTGCTGCTGCTAATGTGCCTGCTGTCCACAGGTGTGGCCCCAATGCACACGGTCAGCGTACTGAATGGCCCCTGTGATGTTAACAGGGAGTTCCTGGGCTGGGTGGGCGTGTGGACCCTGTGACGCTAACAGGGCTCCCAGTCTCCAGATCTGAGTGGCGTCTAACTCGGTTCAGGCTACTATTAGTTTCATAGCCACACAGCTCTGTATCCTCCACCTAACCTTCCCTTCCAGTTGCCAACCTCTCCTTTTCCATCTGGGAGCACGGTGGACACTGACTGCTGATGGGGATGTATACCTTTCTCTTTCTTTTCTTATTAATTTTCGTTATATAGCGGTAACATAGTATATACCACCTTATCCAAATCTGCCAGTCCCACCGTAACAGATGGTGTTTCTTCATCAAATGTTACTTTTTCTTAACCACCAAACCCACGGACAAAAACTTTTTTCCCCTTTTCAACACAGCTGTTCCCCTTTCCACCAGCATCTGTCCTTTTTCAACTCATTTTGTATATGACCAAAAGTGCAACTCTGCAGGGACACCGTACTCAATGCCATCTCAGCACAGCAGCCAGCCCTCGGTCCCTCAGATGTGGACAAGTCAAAGACCATTTCCTCCTATCCATGACAAAGCGTTGAGATTCACTCTGTGCAGCACTGGTGTTTAGTGGAAAAGCAGATCTAAGATTGCGTACCAACTTCTGCAGATACTCCTGTATACGTGCGTCCCTTTCTATGGCAGGAATTATTTCGCCAAATTTTGTCTTGTACCAGGGATCTAACAGTGTGGCAACCCAGTAGTTAGCATTACTTCGAATTCGTACAATCCGAGGGTCATGTTGTAGGTAGTGCAGCAAGAAGGCGCTCATGTGTCTTGTGCATCCAGGAGGACCAAGTCCTTGGTGTGTTGGTGGCAGAGAGGTGAGAATCGTGCCTCCTTCCTCTGCCCTCTCCCCCCAACCTCGCACAACCGAAATGTGAGCAAGCTCTCACTCATCTGCTGAGTCTTCCATGCCCATTGCCAGTTCGTCCTCCATTTCTTCAAGGGCTCCTGCACTTTCCTCAACACTTTTTGCTGATACTATGCGCCCTTGTAAATCCCTCTCCGCCACCATGACTGCCGCCTAGGTGCCGCTGACCATCTGGACCTCGTAGATCTTGTTATCCCTTCCGCATATGACTCCTCCTGTACTTCCTCCCCTTCCTCCTGTCCCAACACCTGACTCCGAATAATGCTTACAGTGTGCTCCATCATGTAGATGACCAGAATTGTCACGCTGAGAATGGCATTGCCAGTGCTAAACATCTTCGTCGACATTTGTAAACTGTGTAGAAGGGTGCATAGGTCCTTGATCTGACACCACTCCAGCAGCGTGATCTGCACCACCTCTGGATCAAGTTAGGCCAGGCTATATGTCATAACGTATTGCAGCAGGGTTCGGCGGTGCTGCCACAAACGCTGCAACATATGCAGATTCAAATTCCTGCGTGTCGGCACATCGCATTTCAGGCGTTTAACCGCCAGACCCTAAGACTTCAGGAGCGACGAAAGTTGTTGAGCTGCTGTGTGTGAACGATGGAAGTGAGCACATAGCGAGCGTGCCCGCTGCACAAGGCCATGTAGCCCGGGATGGTGTTTTAAAAATTGCTGGAGAATTAGATTCAACACGTGAGCCATACAAGGCACGTGTGTCACATTGCCCTGACGATGGCCCGCAGCCAGGTTTGCATCATTGCCGCACACTGTGGTTAAGTCATCAACGGAGTCCGCTCCGTCAATTTGTACTCCGGTCGCCAGGTGACAACGTGTTCCTTTCATGCATAGTGCTGATGATGGGAGAGAAGTTGATGCCAGCGGCGCAGGTGGACGCAGGCTATGCTCACCCACTGGGCTGCATTACCTTGACAGATGCAGAATCTCTGGCTGAATGTAGGTGGTGGGTATCTCACAGATGAAGTACCATCATTCAGCTACAACCAATGGGAAGACACCACACTCTTTTTTATGCCCATCCTGTCTGCAGACCACTGCCAGACATAGCTATGAACCTCTGGTTACTTTTACCCCCAGTTCAGTTTTATGATTTTGTGTGCTTGTTACCTGACTACTTTTCCTGCTTGCTGTTTATTTACCTTGTTGGCCGATCCGCATTTCACCTTTGCTTGTTTTCTGATTAAGTCCTGGCCGTCCCATTCTGTTCCTGTTCCTCAATTAATATTTTGTCCCTGCCTGACTACTATTCTGTGGAACTGCAGCCTTCCACAGGTATTGATCACCTTGGGCCCTATGTAATTCTTAATCCCTGTATAGGGGTTAAAGGGTTTCAGGGTTCTGGAGGTCCTGCTTGGTGAGTGGCTTCCCTCTAGCCTATCCTTTACAGCCCATCTGAGTGTGTAGATTAAGGAAGGCATTACACCGTGCCCTCTGCAGAAGGCCATGTAGGCCAGGATAGTGCTTTAAAAATTGCTGGACAACCAGGTTCAACACGTGAGCCACACAAGGCACGTGTGTCACATTGTCACGGCGAAGGGCCGCACCCATGTTTGCATCATTGTCACACCCGGCCTTCCCTGGCTGCTGGTTGAGTGGAGACAACCATTGATGAAACTTGGTCTCCAGAGCTAACCGTCCACAACTTCTCAGCGGTGTGACTCACATTTCCCATACATTTCAAAGTAAACATTTGACCGCATGATGGCATTGAGCTCTGCTGCCAGCATAGTAAGGAGGTGTGTGGTATTCCCTGTGCACAGTTACAAGGAAGGGTGCCCTGACCACACAGGGTTTGGGCCGAGGTGAAGGACCCACACGAGGTTGAGGAGGCAGAAGCAGTGTATTAACTTCTACATACAGAGGAAGGATTGATACAACTCGTGGGGACAGCAAGACGTGTACAGCAGACCCTTCTCCATCTCTCCCCATAGTAACCCATTGCCCAGTCAGCGACATGTAACGCCCCTGTCCATGCTTACTGGGCCAAGTATCTGTGGTGAAATGCACCCTGTCACACAGTTTCTCAAAGAAGCGGTGATGTTTTGTGCGACATGCTGGTGTAGCACGTGCACGCCTTTGTTGGAGAAGGAGTGGCGCCTGGGCATCGGCTCTTGGGGCACTGCGATGGGCATAAGGTCTCGAAAATCCTCGGTTAAAAAGGTTGGAAAGGAAGCATTTTGGTAGCCAACAGTTTGCAGATGCTGAAAGTCAACCTCTAAGCCATGTCATGCTTTTCTAAAAGCATGTAAAACACAGCAAGGGGACTCCAACCACAGTCTCCCTCGTTTCCACTAATTGGGCCACACACACCCCACTTGACTGGCATCAGTTGACCCCCATTTTCAAGATGAAAAAGATGCTTTGCATGAAGCACTCTCAAAAATACACGTGCCTTTCGCCTCCCCTGGCTGAGCCAGGGGAAGAAAAGTCCTCTGAGAGCCATGACTTGTTCATCTTGGTTCTTTTAGAAACACAGAGAGGGGACTCCAACCACAGTCTCCCTTGTTTCCACTAATTGGGCCACATACACCCCACTTGACTGGCATCAGTTGACCCCCCTTTTCAAAATGAAAAAGATGCTTTGCATGAAGCACTCTCAAAAATACGCATGCCTTTCACCTCCCCTGGATGACCCAGGGGAAGAAAAGTCCTCTGAGAGCCATGACTTGTTCATCTTGGTTCTTTTACAAACACAGTGAGGGGACTCCAACCACAGTCTCCCTCGTTTCCACTAATTGGGCCACACACACCCCACTTGACTGGCATCAGTTGATCCCATTTTTAAGATGAAAAAGATGCTTTGCATGAAGCACTCTCAAAAATACGCATGCCTTTCACCTCCCCTAGATGACCCATGGGAAGAAAAGTCCTCTGAGAGCCATGACTTGTTCATCTTGGTTCTTTTACAAACACAGCGAGGGGACTCCAACCACAGTCTCCCTCGTTTCCACTAATTGGGCCACACACACTCCACTTGACTGGCATCAGTTGACCCCATTTTCAAGATGAAAAAGATGCTTTGCATGAAGCACTCTCAAAAATACACATGCCTTTCACCTCCCCTGGATGACCCAGGGGAAGAAAAGTCCTCTGAGAGCCATGACTTGTTCATCTTGGTTCTTTTTTCAAAAGCGAGGGGACTCCAACCACAGTCTCCCTTGTTTCCACTAATTGGGCCACACACACCCCACTTGACTGGCATCAGTTGACCCCCATTTTCAAGTTGAAAAAGATGCTTTGCATGAAGCCCTCTCAAAAATACGCGTGCCTTTCGCCTCCCCTGGCTGAGCCAGGGGAAGAAAAGTCCTCTGAGAGCCATGACTTGTTCATCTTGGTGAACGTTAGTCTGTCCACATTGTCAGTGGACATATGCGTGTGCTTAGCAGTCAGCACACCCCCAGCAGCACTGAGGACACGTTCCGAGAAAACGCTGGCTGCGGGACACAACAAGATCCCCAAGGCATACGTGGTGAGCTCAGGCAATTAATCCAGATTGGAAGCCTAAAATGAGCAGGGCTCAAGTTGCATAGTAATGGCATCAACGTTCCCTTGCATAAACTCATATCTGTGTCTCCTCCTCTTTTTCCTTTTCCAGCTCCTTTGTTTTCGCATGAGTATATGTCCTTGTCACTTTCCCATGTGTTTGTGTTGTGTTGTGACTTGTTTGTCACCTTTTGGACACCTTTGAGAGTGTTTTTAGGTGTTTTTATGTGTTTGTGATTGCCTGCCATTGTTTCCTATGCGGTTCGAGTTCGGTTCGTCGAACGTTCGCCGAACTGAACTCGAGCGAGACCTCCGTTCGACGAACCGAACTCGAGCCGAACCACGGCTGGTTCGCTCATCTCTGGGAAAGACTTCATTTTGTATTCTTACAACTGTCATGGCAGTCACAAGATGATGTTTGGCAATTTTCTTGAACAAGAGACTGCTATCAATGAGCTGGATGATGCTGTGTCTCGTTTCTTGGGAAATCTTCTACACGACTGCTCCTCTATTCAAATCATTAACTTTTTGCTTTTTAATCAACCTAATAACACACTGCGCTATTAGGTAATGTGAAGAGAGGTTGTAATTTGTACAATACATGAAGAAAAAAGATTTTTCAAACACCAGGAGCAAAACAGTAACAATACAGTGACTTGACAAGAATCTGCATAACTAATCATATGCTAAATTGTTGTAAGTCAAATTTATATATGAGCTAGCCAAGATAATTGGCTATAAAATGAAGGTTGACTTTGAGTAGTGCTGCTCAGCTTACTTTGAAGAATTCCTGAGTCCTTCTCCTGTTCTGTAGTCCCCAGTTTACTTCCATTCAGGCTAGGGTCACATTAGCCTATAACATCTGATATAAGAGCATCAGAAACAATACGCTAATGACACTTGGCTCAAGCTCTACTGCAAGCATAAGCCGAGTGTCATTTTACTGTGATCCAATTCTCTCGCATGCACAGTTGCAGAGAAGATAAAGAGATTAATTTCTCCATCTTCTCCTCTGCCTGTCTCTGCGTATATCGGACTGCACTCGAATGTCATCCGAGTGCACTCGAATGTTTCACACGCACCCATAGACCTGTAATGGTATGCGTGATATGAGATACACTGCCATATGCAGTATGCTGTGATTGTTTTTCTCATGCTGATACAGCATGAGAAAAAAAAACACAGATCTCCTCTGCTTCATTAAAAAACATTGGTCAGAGAGCAAGGCGAGATTTTAATAAAAGCTCTATATAGCCTCGTTGCAGCAGGTTCTGTTGGGGCACTCTTAAAAAAGTATCTGTGGAGATACCCATAAAAAAGGTTCTGTGGGGATACTTTTAAAAAAGGGTCTGTGTGGCCACTCTACAGAAGACTCTGTGAAGATACTCTTAAAAAAGGGACTGTGGGGGTACGCTTAAAAAAGGCTCTTAGGGATACTCTTAAAAAAGGTTATGTGTAGAGATGAGCGAACCGGTCCCGGTTCGGCCCGAGGTCGGTTCGCCAAACGGAGGTCCCGTTCGAGTTCGGCTCGTCGAACGTTCGACGAACCGAACTCGAGCCAATAGGAAACAATGGCAGGCAATCACAAACACAGAAAAACACCTAGAAAACACCCTCAAAGGTGTCCAAAAGGTGACAAACAACTCACAACACAACACAAACACATGGGAAAGTGACAAGGACATATACTCATGCGAAAACAAAAGAGCTGGACAAGGAAAAAGAGGAGGAGACACAGATATATGAGTATATGCAAGGAAACATCGATTTCATTATTGTGCAACTTGAGCCCTGCTCATTTTAGGCTTCCAATCTTGATAAATTGCCTGAGCTCGCCACGTACACCTTGGGGATCTTGTCGTATCCTGCAGCCAGCGTTCTCTCGGAACCTGTCTTCAGTGCTGCTGGGGGTTTGCTGGCAGATAAGCACACATGTCTGTCCACTGACAATGTGGACATGGCTCTGAGGACTTTTCTTCCCCTGGGTCAGCCAGGAGACGGGAAAGGCACGCGTATTTTTGAGAGTGCTTCATGCAAAGCATCTTTTTCTTTTTCAAAAGGGGGCTCAACCGATGCCAGTCAAGTGGGGTGTGTGTGGCCCAGTTAGTGGCAACGAGGGAGACTGTGGTTGGAGTCCCCTCGCTGTGTTTCTAAAAGAACCAAGATGAACAAGTCATGGCTCTCAGAGGACTTTTCTTCCCCTGGGTCAGCCAGGGGACGGGAAAGGCAAGCGTATTTTTGAGAGTGCTTCATGCAAAGCATCTTTTTCATTTTGAAAAGGGGCATCAACTGATGTCAGTCAAGTGGGGTGTGTGTGGCCCAATTAGTGGCAACGAGGGAGACTGTGGTTGGAGTCCCCTCGCTGTGTTTCTAAAAGAACCAAAATGAACAAATCATGGCTCTCAGAGGACTTTTCTTCCCCTGGGTCAGCCAGGGGACGGGAAAGGCACGCGTATTTTTGAGAGTGCTTCATGCAAAGCATCTTTTTCTTTTTCAAAAGGGGGCTCAACCGATGCCAGTCAAGTGGGGTGTGTGTGGCCCAGTTAGTGGAAACGAGGGAGACTGTGGTTGGAGTCCCCTCGCTGTGTCTCTAAAAGAACCAAGATGAACAAGTCATGGCTCTCAGAGGACTTTTCTTCCCCTGGGTCAGCCAGGGGACGGGAAAGGCAAGCGTATTTTTGAGAGTGCTTCATGCAAAGCATCTTTTTCTTTTTCAAAAGGGGGCTCAACCGATGCCAGTCAAGTGGGGTGTGTGTGGCCCAGTTAGTGGAAACGAGGGAGACTGTGGTTGGAGTCCCCTCGCTGTGTCTCTAAAAGAACCAAGATGAACAAGTCATGGCTCTCAGAGGACTTTTCTTCCCCTGGGTCAGCCAGGGGACGGGAAAGGCACGCGTATTTTTGAGAGTGCTTCATGCAAAGCATCTTTTTCTTTTTCAAAAGGGGGCTCAACCGATGTCAGTCAAGTGGGGTGTGTGTGGCCCAATTAGTGGCAACGAGGGAGACTGTGGTTGGAGTCCCCTCGCTGTGTTTCTAAAAGAACCAAAATGAACAAATCATGGCTCTCAGAGGACTTTTCTTCCCCTGGGTCAGCCAGGGGACGGGAAAGGCACGCGTATTTTTGAGAGTGCTTCATGCAAAGCATCTTTTTCTTTTTCAAAAGGGGGCTCAACCGATGCCAGTCAAGTGGGGTGTGTGTGGCCCAGTTAGTGGAAACGAGGGAGACTGTGGTTGGAGTCCCCTCGCTGTGTCTCTAAAAGAACCAAGATGAACAAGTCCTGGCTCTCAGAGGACTTTTCTTCCCCTGGGTCAGCCAGGGGACGGGAAAGGCACGCGTATTTTTGAGAGTGCTTCATGCAAAGCATCTTTTTCTTTTTCAAAAGGGGGCTCAACCGATGCCAGTCAAGTGGGGTGTGTGTGGCCCAGTTAGTGGCAACGAGGGAGACTGTGGTTGGAGTCCCCTCGCTGTGTTTCTAAAAGAACCAAAATGAACAAATCATGGCTCTCAGAGGACTTTTCTTCCCCTGGGTCAGCCAGGGGACGGGAAAGGCACGCGTATTTTTGAGAGTGCTTCATGCAAAGCATCTTTTTCTTTTTCAAAAGGGGGCTCAACCGATGCCAGTCAAGTGGGGTGTGTGTGGCCCAGTTAGTGGAAACGAGGGAGACTGTGGTTGGAGTCCCCTCGCTGTGTCTCTAAAAGAACCAAGATGAACAAGTCATGGCTCTCAGAGGACTTTTCTTCCCCTGGGTCAGCCAGGGGACGGGAAAGGCACGCGTATTTTTGAGAGTGCTTCATGCAAAGCATCTTTTTCTTTTTCAAAAGGGGGCTCAACCGATGTCAGTCAAGTGGGGTGTGTGTGGCCCAATTAGTGGCAACGAGGGAGACTGTGGTTGGAGTCCCCTCGCTGTGTTTCTAAAAGAACCAAAATGAACAAATCATGGCTCTCAGAGGACTTTTCTTCCCCTGGGTCAGCCAGGGGAGGGGAAAGGCACGCGTATTTTTGAGAGTGCTTCATGCAAAGCATCTTTTTCATTTTGAAAAGGGGCATCAACTGATGTCAGTCAAGAGGGGTGTGTGTGGCCCATTTAGTGGAAACTAGGGAGACTGTGGTTGGAGTCCCCTCGCTGTGTCTCTAAAAGAACCAAGATGAACAAGTCCTGGCTCTCAGAGGACTTTTCTTCCCCTGGGTCAGCCAGGGGACGGGAAAGGCACGCGTATTTTTGAGAGTGCTTCATGCAAAGCATCTTTTTCTTTTTCAAAAGGGGGCTCAACCGATGCCAGTCAAGTGGGGTGTGTGTGGCCCAGTTAGTGGAAACGAGGGAGACTGTGGTTGGAGTCCCCTCGCTGTGTCTCTAAAAGAACCAAGATGAACAAGTCATGGCTCTCAGAGGACTTTTCTTCCCCTGGGTCAGCCAGGGGACGGGAAAGGCACGCGTATTTTTGAGAGTGCTTCATGCAAAGCATCTTTTTCTTTTTCAAAAGGGGGCTCAACCGATGCCAGTCAAGTGGGGTGTGTGTGGCCCAGTTAGTGGCAACGAGGGAGACTGTGGTTGGAGTCCCCTCGCTGTGTTTCTAAAAGAACCAAGATGAACAAGTCATGGCTCTCAGAGGACTTTTCTTCCCCTGGGTCAGACAGGGGACGGGAAAGGCACGCGTATTTTTGAGAGTGCTTCATGCAAAGCATCTTTTTCATTTTGAAAAGGGGCATCAACTGATGTCAGTCAAGTGGGGTGTGTGTGGCCCAATTAGTGGCAACGAGGGAGACTGTGGTTGGAGTCCCCTCGCTGTGTTTCTAAAAGAACCAAAATGAACAAATCATGGCTCTCAGAGGACTTTTCTTCCCCTGGGTCAGCCAGGGGACGGGAAAGGCACGCGTATTTTTGAGAGTGCTTCATGCAAAGCATCTTTTTCTTTTTCAAAAGGGGGCTCAACCGATGCCAGTCAAGTGGGGTGTGTGTGGCCCAGTTAGTGGAAACGAGGGAGACTGTGGTTGGAGTCCCCTCGCTGTGTCTCTAAAAGAACCAAGATGAACAAGTCATGGCTCTCAGAGGACTTTTCTTCTCCTGGGTCAGCCAGGGGACGGGAAAGGCAAGCGTATTTTTGAGAGTGCTTCATGCAAAGCATCTTTTTCAAAAGGGGGCTCAACCGATGCCAGTCAAGTGGGGTGTGTGTGGCCCAGTTAGTGGCAACGAGGGAGACTGTGGTTGGAGTCCCCTCGCTGTGTTTCTAAAAGAACCAAGATGAACAAGTCATGGCTCTCAGAGGACTTTTCTTCCCCTGGGTCAGCCAGGGGACGGGAAAGGCACGCGTATTTTTGAGAGTGCTTCATGCAAAGCATCTTTTTCATTTTGAAAAGGGGCATCAACTGATGTCAGTCAAGAGGGGTGTGTGTGGCCCATTTAGTGGAAACGAGGGAGACTGTGGTTGGAGTCCCCTCGCTGTGTTTCTAAAAGAACCAAAATGAACAAATCATGGCTCTCAGAGGACTTTTCTTCCCCTGGGTCAGCCAGGGGACGGGAAAGGCACGCGTATTTTTGAGAGTGCTTCATGCAAAGCATCTTTTTCATTTTGAAAAGGGGCATCAACTGATGTCAGTCAAGAGGGGTGTGTGTGGCCCATTTAGTGGAAACGAGGGAGACTGTGGTTGGAGTCCCCTCGCTGTGTTTCTAAAAGAACCAAGATGAACAAGTCCTGGCTCTCAGAGGACTTTTCTTCCCCTGGGTCAGCCAGGGGACGGGAAAGGCACGCGTATTTTTGAGAGTGCTTCATGCAAAGCATCTTTTTCTTTTTCAAAAGGGGGCTCAACCGATGCCAGTCAAGTGGGGTGTGTGTGGCCCAGTTAGTGGCAACGAGGGAGACTGTGGTTGGAGTCCCCTCGCTGTGTTTCTAAAAGAACCAAAATGAACAAATCATGGCTCTCAGAGGACTTTTCTTCCCCTGGGTCAGCCAGGGGACGGGAAAGGCACGCGTATTTTTGAGAGTGCTTCATGCAAAGCATCTTTTTCTTTTTCAAAAGGGGGCTCAACCGATGCCAGTAAAGTGGGGTGTGTGTGGCCCAGTTAGTGGAAACGAGGGAGACTGTGGTTGGAGTCCCCTCGCTGTGTCTCTAAAAGAACCAAGATGAACAAGGCATGGCTCTCAGAGGACTTTTCTTCCCCTGGGTCAGCCAGGGGACGGGAAAGGCACGCGTATTTTTGAGAGTGCTTCATGCAAAGCATCTTTTTCTTTTTCAAAATGGGGCTCAACCGATGCCAGTCAAGTGGGGTGTGTGTGGCCCAGTTAGTGGAAACGAGGGAGACTGTGGTTGGAGTCCCCTCGCTGTGTCTCTAAAAGAACCAAGATGAACAAGTCATGGCTCTCAGAGGAATTTTCTTCCCCTGGGTCAGCCAGGGGACGGGAAAGGCACGCGTATTTTTGAGAGTGCTTCATGCAAAGCATCTTTTTCATTTTGAAAAGGGGCATCAACTGATGTCAGTCAAGAGGGGTGTGTGTGGCCCAATTAGTGGAAACGAGGGAAACTGTGGTTGGAGTCCCCTCGCTGTGTCTCTAAAAGAACCATGATGAACAAGTCATGGCTCTCAGAGGACTTTTCTTCCCCTGGGTCAGCCAGGGGACGGGAAAGGCACGCGTATTTTTGAGAGTGCTTCATGCAAAGCATCTTTTTCTTTTTCAAAAGGGGGCTCAACCGATGCCAGTCAAGTGGGGTGTGTGTGGCCCAGTTAGTGGAAACGAGGGAGACTGTGGTTGGAGTCCCCTCGCTGTGTCTCTAAAAGAACCAAGATGAACAAGTCCTGGCTCTCAGAGGACTTTTCTTCCCCTGGGTCAGCCAGGGGACGGGAAAGGCACGCGTATTTTTGAGAGTGCTTCATGCAAAGCATCTTTTTCTTTTTCAAAAGGGGGCTCAACCGATGCCAGTCAAGTGGGGTGTGTGTGGCCCAGTTAGTGGAAACGAGGGAGACTGTGGTTGGAGTCCCCTCGCTGTGTCTCTAAAAGAACCAAGATGAACAAGTCATGGCTCTCAGAGGACTTTTCTTCCCCTGGGTCAGCCAGGGGACGGGAAAGGCACGCGTATTTTTGAGAGTGCTTCATGCAAAGCATCTTTTTCTTTTTCAAAAGGGGGCTCAACCGATGTCAGTCAAGTGGGGTGTGTGTGGCCCAATTAGTGGCAACGAGGGAGACTGTGGTTGGAGTCCCCTCGCTGTGTTTCTAAAAGAACCAAAATGAACAAATCATGGCTCTCAGAGGACTTTTCTTCCCCTGGGTCAGCCAGGGGACGGGAAAGGCACACGTATTTTTGAGAGTGCTTCATGCAAAGCATCTTTTTCATTTTGAAAAGTGGCATCAACTGATGTCAGTCAAGTGGGGTGTGTGTGGCCCAGTTAGTGGAAACGAGGGAGACTGTGGTTGGAGTCCCCTCGCTGTGTCTCTAAAAGAACCAAGATGAACAAGTCCTGGCTCTCAGAGGACTTTTCTTCCCCTGGGTCAGCCAGGGGACGGGAAAGGCACGCGTATTTTTGAGAGTGCTTCATGCAAAGCATCTTTTTCTTTTTCAAAAGGGGGCTCAACCGATGCCAGTCAAGTGGGGTGTGTGTGGCCCAGTTAGTGGAAACGAGGGAGACTGTGGTTGGAGTCCCCTCGCTGTGTCTCTAAAAGAACCAAGATGAACAAGTCATGGCTCTCAGAGGACTTTTCTTCCCCTGGGTCAGCCAGGGGACGGGAAAGGCACGCGTATTTTTGAGAGTGCTTCATGCAAAGCATCTTTTTCTTTTTCAAAAGGGGGCTCAACCGATGTCAGTCAAGTGGGGTGTGTGTGGCCCAATTAGTGGCAACGAGGGAGACTGTGGTTGGAGTCCCCTCGCTGTGTTTCTAAAAGAACCAAAATGAACAAATCATGGCTCTCAGAGGACTTTTCTTCCCCTGGGTCAGCCAGGGGACGGGAAAGGCACACGTATTTTTGAGAGTGCTTCATGCAAAGCATCTTTTTCATTTTGAAAAGTGGCATCAACTGATGTCAGTCAAGAGGGGTGTGTGTGGCCCATTTAGTGGAAACGAGGGAGACTGTGGTTGGAGTCCCCTCGCTGTGTCTCTAAAAGAACCAAGATGAACAAGTCCTGGCTCTCAGAGGACTTTTCTTCCCCTGGGTCAGCCAGGGGACAGGAAAGGCACGCGTATTTTTGAGAGTGCTTCATGCAAAGCATCTTTTTCTTTTTCAAAAGGGGGCTCAACCGATGCCAGTCAAGTGGGGTGTGTGTGGCCCAGTTAGTGGAAACGAGGGAGACTGTGGTTGGAGTCCCCTCGCTGTGTCTCTAAAAGAACCAAGATGAGCAAGTCATGGCTCTCAGAGGACTTTTCTTCCCCTGGGTCAGCCAGGGGACGGGAAAGGCACGCGTATTTTTGAGAGTGCTTCATGCAAAGCATCTTTTTCTTTTTCAAAAGGGGGCTCAACCGATGCCAGTCAAGTGGGGTGTGTGTGGCCCAGTTAGTGGCAACGAGGGAGACTGTGGTTGGAGTCCCCTCGCTGTGTTTCTAAAAGAACCAAGATGAACAAGTCATGGCTCTCAGAGGACTTTTCTTCCCCTGGGTCAGCCAGGGGACGGGAAAGGCACGCGTATTTTTGAGAGTGCTTCATGCAAAGCATCTTTTTCTTTTTCAAAAGGGGGCTCAACCGATGCCAGTCAAGTGGGGTGTGTGTGGCCCAGTTAGTGGAAACGAGGGAGACTGTGGTTGGAGTCCCCTCGTTGTGTCTCTAAAAGAACCAAGATGAACAAGTCATGGCTCTCAGAGGACTTTTCTTCCCCTGGGTCAGCCAGGGGACGGGAAAGGCACGCGTATTTTTGAGAGTGCTTCATGCAAAGCATCTTTTTCTTTTTCAAAAGGGGGCTTAACCGATGCCAGTCAAGTGGGGTGTGTGTGGCCCAGTTAGTGGAAACGAGGGAGACTGTGGTTGGAGTCCCCTCACTGTGTTTTACATGCTTTTAGAAGGGCATGACATGGCTTGGAGGTTGACTTTCATCATCTGCAAACTGTTGGCTACCAAAATGCTGCCTTTCCAACAACTGTGGTTATAGACAATGAGGAACATACTGATGAAGATGAGACGCAGATACCCGATTGGGATGACAACTTAAATATTCGGTCAGGGCAAGAAGAGGCTCGGTCTGAGGGGGAGGGGAGTGCAAACACAACAATTGATGATGAAGTTCTAGATCCCACCTACTGTCAACCCACAGTCAGACACTCGAGGAGGTCAACAGAGGCGGTGGAGGAGGATGCAACCGACGTCGAAGTAACCTTGCGCCTTCCTGGACACAGTCGGAGCACTGGTAGCACGTCTACAACTGCATCCTCAGCCACCACTCTGCCTCTGAGCATTATTCGGGGTGGATCAACAGGTCGCATGGCCTCTAAGCCTTGCCTAGCCTGGTCCTTTTTTGACATAAAAAAAGATCGCCCAAATTATGTGATCTGTAACATTTGGCATGGTTATCTTACTAGAGGTCAAAACCTCAGCAGTTTGACAACTTCTTCCATGAATCGTCACATGAATAAATATCATATGGCCTGGTGGGAAGCTCACCGTGCTGCAATGCGGCCTAGCGGAGCCAACCATCCACCGCCTCCCCCTTCCAGTGCATCCGCGCGCTCGTCATCTTCTAGGACTGTGGGGACAGCTGTCACACCTGTTTTTCCACCCACAACTTCCACCACTGTAACCGCAACAGGCAGTTTGCTTGGTAGGTCGTCAGTTGGTTTGGAAGGGGAAACAAGTGATTGTGTACAGCTCTCTCAAACATCGATAGCACCAACGTTGGATGAAGGCAACATCATGTCTCCGCCTGCACTTTCCTCACATACCTGCATTTTTCAAGGGACACCCTACTCAACACCGTCTACACACAGCAGCCAGATCTCTGTCCCTCAGATGTGGTGAAATAAAAGGCCACTTCCTGCGAACCATGACAAAGCTAAGAGGTTGACTCTATCCCTCTGTAAGCTGTTGGCTACCAAAAAGCTGCCTTTCCGCCTAGTGGACACACAGGATTTTAGAGACCTTATGTATGTCGCTGTGCCCCAGTACCAGATGCCTAGTCGCCACTACTTCTCTAAGAAAGGTGTGCCCGCGCTACACCAGCATGTCACACACAACATCACCGCTTCCTTGAGAAACTCTGTGTGTGAACGGGTGCATTTCACCACAGATACTTGGACCAGTAAGCATGGACAGGGACGTTACATGTCGCTGGCTGGCCACTGGGTAACTATGGTGATTGATGGTGAAGGGTCTGCTGCACAAGTCTTGCCGTCCCCACGACTTGTGTGTCAATCCTCTGTCTGTCCACGTTCCGCCACTGCTTCTGCATCCTCCACCTCATCTGGGTCCTCCACCTCCGCCCCAAGCCTGCCTGGTCAGGCCACCAGCGTTCTCACTGCGCAGAAGGAATCACGCACCCCTCATTACTATGCTGGCAGCTGAGCGCAACGGCATCAGGCGGTCTTTAGCTTGACATGTCTTGGGAATAAGAGTCACACAGCTGAGGAGTTGTGGTCAGCTCTGCGGTCCGAGTTTAATAAATGGTTGTCTCCACTCAACCTGCAGCCTGGTAAGGCTGTGTGCGACAATGCTGCAAACCTGGGTGCGGCCCTTCGCCTGGGCAAGGTGACACACGTACCTTGTATGGCTCACGTGTTGAACCTTGTCGTCCAGCAATTTTTAACACACTATCCCGGCCTAGATGGCCTTCTGAACAGGGCACGAAAACTGTCTGCTCACTTCCGCCGTTCAAGCGCCGCAGCTGAGCGACTTGCATCGCTCCAGAAGTCTTTCGGCCTGCCGGTTCATCGCCTGAAATGCGATGTGGCGACACGCTGGAATTCAACTCTCCACATGTTACAGCGACTGTGGCAGCACCGCAGAGCCCTGGTGCAATACGTCATGACGTATAGCCTGGGCCAACGAGATGCAGAGGTGGGGCAGATCACCCTGATGGAGTGGTCTCAGATCAAGGACCTAGGCACCCTTCTGCACAGTTTGACATGGCGACGAATATGTTTAGCGCTGACAATGCCATTATCAGCATGACGATCCCAGTCATTTACATGCTGGAGCACACGCTAAACACTATTCGGAGTCAGGGGGTGGGACAACAGGAAGGGGAGGAACTACAGGAGGATTCATATGCGCAAGACACAACAACATCACCAAGGTCCAGACGTTCATCATCACCAACGCGGCAGGCATGGGACCATGGGGGACAGGGATCAACAAGGGCGCATGGTAGCAGGCGAAATGTTGAGCAAGGTGCAGGAGAACATGAAGAAATGGAGGACGAACTGTCCATGGACATGGAAGACTCAGCGGATGAGGGAGACCTTGGTCAAATTTCAGTTGAAAGAGGTTGGGGGGAGATGTCAGAGGAAGAAAGAACGGTTAGCACCTCTATGCCACAAACACAGCGTGGACATGGTCCGCATGGCTGCGCAAGACACATGAGTGCCTTCTTGTTGCACTACCTCCAACATGACCCTCGTATTGTCAAAATTAGAAGTGATGATGACTACTGGCTTGCCACACTATTAGATCCCCGGTACAAGTCCAAATTTTGTGACATAATTCCAGCCATAGAAAGGGACACACTTATGCAGGAGTATCAGCAGAAGCTGTTACTCGATCTTAGATTCGCTTTTCCACCAAACAACCGTGCAGGTGCAGGCAGGGAATCTCCCAGTTGTAACTTGACAAACATGGGACGGTCTCGTCATCTTCAACAGTCTACACGTACCAGTAGGACCGTATCTGGTGCTGGTAACAGCAATTTAATGGAATCTTTTCATAATTTTTTTAGACCCTCCTTTGCAAGGCCACCAGAGACAACAAGTCTGACACATAGTCAACGGCTGGAGAGGATGATACAGGAGTATCTACAAAACATCGATGCCATGACTTTGCAAATAGAGCCTTGCTCATTTTGGGCTTCAAATCTAGAAAAATGGCCAGAGCTATCCAGTTACGCCTTGGAGATTTTGTCGTGTACAGCTGCCAGCGTTGGCTCTGAACGTGTGTTCAGTGCTGCTGGGTGTGTGCTGACAGATAAGCGCACGCGTCTGACATGTGACAATGTGGACAGACTGACGTTCATCAAAATTAACAAGTCATGGATCCAGAAGGAATTTACAACCCCTGTGTCATCCTGGGGAGAGTAAATGCTTGTGGATTTGGAATGTGCTTGATGCAAATCTAGCTGTGAAGTGTACAACTATGGCACAACTGCTGCCACTGAATGGGTGGGTGTGTGTGGGGCACAATTTTTGGAAAAAAGGAAGGCTCCGCTTTGAGTAACCCTTGCTTACATTGTTTTTAAAAGGAGCCAAGATGACCAAGTCAGGGTTCTGCAAAGACTTTATCTACCTACCCCGGTGTCATGCTGGGGACGGTTAATTATGGCGTATTTTTGAATGTGCTTGATGCAAATCAAAACATCCTGTTTGCAACTAGGGCACAAGTGCTGCCACTGATGGGGTATCTGTGTGCCCAATTTTTGGAAAAAAAGGTAGACTCCGCTTGGAGTAACCCTTGCTTGCTGTGTTTTTTAAAAATGATACAAGATGAACAGATCTGAAGGCAAGATGAAGGCAACATCATGTCTCCGCCTGCACTTTCCTCACAAACCTGCATTTTTCCAGGGACACCCTACTCAACACCGTCTACAGACAGCAGCCAGATCTCTGTCCCTCAGATGTGGTCAAATAAAAGGCCACTTACTGCGACCCATGACAAAGCTAAGTAGTTGACTCTATCCCTCTGTAAGCTGTTGGCTACCGAAATGCTGCCTTTACGCCTAGTGGACACACAGGATTTTACAGACCTTATGTCTGTCGCTGTGCCCCAGTACCAGATGCCCAATCACCACTGCTTCTCCAAGAAAAGCATGCCCGCGCTACACCAGCATGTCGCACACAACATCACCACTTCCTTGAGAAAATCTGTGTGCGACAGGGTGCATTTCAACACAGATACTTGGACCAGTAAGCATAGACAGGGTCATTACATGTCACTGACTGGGCACTGGCAAACTATGGTGAGAGATGGAGAAGGGTCTGCTGTACAAGTCTTGCCGTCCCCACGAGTTGTTTCAATCCTTCTTCTGTATGTAGAAGTTAATACACTGCTTCTGCCTCTTCAACCTCGTGTGGGTCCTCCACCTTGGCGCAAACCCTGTGTGGTCAGGCCACCCTTCCTTGCAACTGCGCACAAGGACTACCACACACCTCCTTACTATGCTGGCAGCAGAGCTCAATGCCATCAGGCGGTCAAAGTTTTACTTTGAAATGTATGGGAAATGTGAGTCACACCGCTATTCCAGAGAATAGTAGTCAGGCAGGGTCAAAACATTAATTGAGGAACAGGAACAGAATGGGACGGCCAGGACTTAATCAGAAAACAAGCAGAGGTGAAATGCGGATCGGCCAACAAGGTACATAAACAGCAAGCAGGAAAAGTAGTCAGGTAACAAGCACACAAAATCATAAAACTGAACTGGGGGTAAAATTAACCAGAGGTTCATAGCTATGGCTGGCAGTGGTCTGCAGACAGGATGGGCATAAAAAAGGGTGTGGTGTCTTCCCATTGGTTGTAGCTGAATGATGGTATTTCATCTGTGAGATACCCACCAGCTACATTCAGCCAGAGATTCTGCATCTGTCAAGGTAATGCAGCCCAGTGGGTGCGCATAACCTGCGTCCACCTGCGCCGCTGGCATCGACTACTCTCCCATCATCAGCACTATTCATGAAAGGAACACGTTGTCACCTGGCGACCGGAGTACAAATTGACGGAGCGGACTCCGTTGGTGACTTAACAGCCGTGTGCGGCAATGATGCAAACCTGGCTGCGGGCCATCCTCAGGGCAATGTGACACACGTGCCTTGTATGGCTCACGTGTTGAACCGAATTCTCCAGCAATTTTTAAAACACCATCACGGCCTACATGGCCTTGTGCAGCGTGCACGCTCGCTATGTGCTCACTTCCATCGTGCGCACACAGCAGCTCAACAACTTTTATCACTCCGTAAGTCTTAGGGTCTGGCAGTTAAACGCCGGAAATGCGATGTTCCGACACGCAGGAATTGGAATCTGCACATGTTGCAGCGTGTGTGGCAGCACCGCAGAGCCCTGCTGAAATACGGTATGACATATATCCTGGGATAACTTGATCAAGAGGTGGTGCAGATCACGCTGCTGGAGTGGTGTCAGATCAAGGACCTATGCACCCTGCTACACAGTTCACAAATGTCGACGAAGATGTTTAGCACTGGCAATGTCATTCTCAGCGTGACAATTCTGGTCATCTACATGATGGAGCACACTGTAATTATTATTCGGAGTCAGGTGTTGGGTCAAGAGGAAGGGGAGGAAGTACAGGAGGAGTCATATGCGGAAGGGATAACAAGATCTACGAGGTCCAGATGGTCAGCGGCACCTATGCGGCAGTAATGGTGAGGGAGAGGGATTAACAAGGGCGCATAGTATCAGCAAAAAGTGTTGATGAAAGTGCAGGAGCCCATGAAGAAATGGAGGACGAACTGGCGATGGGCATGGAAGACTCAGCAGATGAGTGAGAGCTTGCTCACATTTCGGTTGTGCGAGGTTGTGGGGAGAGGGCAGAGGAAGGAGGCACGATTCTCACCTCTCTGCCACCAACACACCAAGGACTTTGTCCTCCTGGATGCACAAGACACATGAGCGCCTTCTTGCTGCACTACCTACATGACCCTCGGATTGTATGAATTTGAAGTAATCCTGAATACTGGGTTGCCACACTGTTAGATCCCCGGTACAATGCAAAATTTGGCGAACTAATTCCTGCCATAGAAATGGACGCACGTATACAGGACTATCTGCAGAATGTGGTACGCAATCTTAGATCTACTTTTCCACTAAACACCAGTGCTGCACAGAGTGAATCTCAACGGTTTGTCATGGATAGGAGGAAATGGTCTTTTACTTGTCCACATCTGAGGGACCGAGGGCTGGCTGCTGTGCTGAGATGGCGTTGAGTATGGTGTCCCTGCACAGTTGCACTTTTGGTCACATCCCAAAATGAGTTGAAAAAGGACAGATGCTGTTGGAAAGGGGAACAGGTGTGTTGGAAAGGGGAAAAAAGTTTTGGTCCGTGGATTTGGTGGTTAAGCAACTGTAACATTTGCTGAAGAAACACCATCTGTTACAGTGGGACTGGCAGATTTGGATAAAGTGGTATATAATCTGTGACCGCTATATAACGAAAATTAATAAGAAAAGAAAGAGAAAGGTATATATCCCCATCAGCAGTCAGTGTCCACCGTGCTCCCAGTTGGAAAAGGAGAGGTTGGCAACTGGAAGGTTTGGTGGAGGATACAGAGCTGTGTGGCTATGAAACTAATAGTAGCCTGAACCGAGTTAGACGCCATTCGGATCTGGAGACTGTGAGCCCTGTTAGCGTCACAGGGTCCACATGCCCATTCAGCCCAGGAACTCACTGTTAACAACACAGGGGCCATTGAGTACGCTGACCGTGTGCGTAGGGGCCACACCTGTGGACAGCAGGCGCATCAGCAGCAGCAGGCCTGTTAATGCCACTGGGCTGCACAAGCAGGACTGGTAGGACAGGAGCTGGTCTTAACCGTTCTGCGTTACCAACTGTGGTGGTGGCCTGCATCCACCACCCTATCCCTGCCTACCTCTGGCCTAAAGCCGCAATGGGTTCAACACATGGAGGTGTGCTCTTTCGGAGCATAATAGAAGACTGCGCACCTCCTTGTTGGCTCCAGCCCCTTTTATAACCTGGGTCCGCCCCAAACCAGGGTGAACCACAATGCACCTCCTGGAGACAAAAGTAGAGTGACACGTCATGAGTGGCATAACTAGCGTCCTATTTGGAAACGCAACTTCAATGATGACCTCATGGCTGCCATGACCCAAACACCTCACCAGTCATCGTCTGACCATCAATAATGCGGTGACAAGTCATAGGTGTGGGCCTCTGCAAGCCATTTGGGAGGACACCTGATGCCCTGTGGTCTATATGGGACCCCCACATCAGGGCCAGGGCCAAAGAGTTCATTACCGGACCTAGTCTCAGATGCAGGAAGTGCCTGAGCATGCTCAGTAGCATGAAATACAGTCTCTGAAAAAAGACTATCAGCTTTAGCATGGTGTCTAGGCACAAAACAGGACTTAGACCCGGCACGGAATGCAAGCACCTGTGCAAAGAGGCTTTTCACACTTAGTGTGGGAGCATGCGCTGTATCCCGAAAAGAAGACTTAGCGTCAGGAATAACACAGTCAGGCTGAGCATACTCACTATGCGAAACACTGTAATTATGCTGCAGCTGGGGTACATCGGCACACGCATGCGCACTAGCTGCCTCTCCACACTTAGACGTGGAGGGGAAATTGCTCTAGGAGATGCTGTCTATGAACAGAAGGAAAAGCTAAAGGAAGCCTGACTTTCTATCCCTCCGAATTATGAAATGCAGCAATGAATTCCATGAGTTTGCTATAACATTAGCGTAGCAAAATGTGCATGACGGTGTGATGTAGAGGTGCTAGAAATAGCTTGTCACCAGTGGGGCACTAATGGAATACAACAGCCAGTTCTATGATGCCACTAAATGGCAGTATTTTGTGCTATCATTATAGCTTATTAAAAACAGAGCAGGAGGTTGTCATGCAGAGGTGCTGCACATAGATTTGCAGTAGTGTGAATAGACAAAAGTACAATAGCCACGTTTAGGATGCCAATAGGTTCAATGAGTGTTTGCTAGTATAATGGCTGAGTTTAAAAAAGTTTGAGTGTGCAATGCAGGCAGACGTGCTGCAAATATGTTTACAATAGTGTGAATAGACAAAAGTACAATAGCCACGTTTAGGATGCCACTAGGTACACTGAGTGTTTGCTAGTATAATGGCTGAGTTTAAAAAAGTTTGAGTGTGCAATGCAGGCAGACGTGCTGCAAATATCGTTCCAATAGTGTGAATAGACAAATGTACACTAGCCACGTTTAGGATGCCAATAGGTACAATGAGTGTTTGCTAGTATAATGGCTGAGTTTAAAAAAGTTTGAGTGTGCAATGCAGGCAGACGTGCTGCAAATATGTTTACAATAGTGTGAATAGACAAAAGTACAATAGCCACGTTTAGGATGCCACTAGGTACACTGAGTGTTTGCTAGTATAATGGCTGAGTTTAAAAAAGTTTGAGTGTGCAATGCAGGCAGACGTGCTGCAAATATCGTTCCAATAGTGTGAATAGACAAAAGTACAATAGCCACGTTTAGGATGCCAATAGGTACACTGAGTGTTTGCTAGTAAAATGGCTTAGTTTAAAAAAGTTTGAGTGTGCAATGCAGGCAGACGTGCTGCAAATATGTTTACAATAGTGTGAATAGACAAAAGTACAATAGCCACGTTTAGGATGCCACTAGGTACACTGAGTGTTTGCTAGTATAATGGCTGAGTTTAAAAAAGTTTGAGTGTGCAATGCAGGCAGACGTGCTGCAAATATCGTTCCAATAGTGTGAATAGACAAAAGTACAATAGCCACGTTTAGGATGCCAATAGGTACAATGAGTGTTTGCTAGTATAATGGCTGAGTTTAAAAAAGTTTGAGTGTGCAATGCAGGCAGACGTGCTGCAAATATGTTTACAATAGTGTGAATAGACAAAAGTACAATAGCCACGTTTAGGATGCCAATAGGTACACTGAGTGTTTGCTAGTATAATGGCTGAGTTTAAAAAAGTTTGAGTGTGCAATGCAGGCAGACGTGCTGCAAATATCGTTCCAATAGTGTGAATAGACAAAAGTACAATAGCCACGTTTAGGATGCCACTAGGTACACTGAGTGTTTGCTAGTATAATGGCTGAGTTTAAAAAAGTTTGAGTGTGCAATGCAGGCAGACGTGCTGCAAATATGTTTACAATAGTGTGAATAGACAAAAGTACAATAGCCACGTTTAAGATGCCACTAGGTACACTGAGTGTTTGCTAGTATAATGGCTGAGTTTAAAAAAGTTTGAGTGTGCAATGCAGGCAGACGTGCTGCAAATATCGTTCCAATAGTGTGAATAGACAAAAGTACAATAGCCACGTTTAGGATGCCAATAGGTACAATGAGTGTTTGCTAGTATAATGGCTGAGTTTAAAAAAGTTTGAGTGTGCAATGCAGGCAGACATGCTGCAAATATCGTTCCAATAGTGTGAATAGACAAAAGTACACTAGCCACGTTTAGGATGCCAATAGGTACACTGAGTGTTTGCTAGTATAATGGCTTAGTTTAAAAAAAGTTTGAGTGTGCAATGCAGGCAGACGTGCTGCAAATAGGTTTACAATAGTGTGAATAGACAAAAGTACAATAGCCACGTTTAGGATGCCACTAGGTACACTGTGTGTTTGCTAGTATAATGGCTGAGTTTAAAAAAGTTTGAGTGTGCAATGCAGGCAGACATGCTGCAAATATGTTTACAATAGTGTGAATAGACAAAAGTACAATAGCCACGTTTAGGATGCCACTAGGTACACTGAGTGTTTGCTAGTATAATGGCTGAGTTTAAAAAAGTTTGAGTGTGCAATGCAGGCAGACGTGCTCTGCAAATGTCTTTGCACTAGTGGGACTATAGCAAAGTCCAATAGCCACGTTTAGGATGCCACTAGGTACACTGAGTGTTTGCTAGTATGATGGCTATGTTTAAAAAAGTTTGAGTGTGCAATGCAGGCAGACGTGCTGCAAATATCGTTCCAATAGTGTGAATAGACAAAAGTACAATAGCCACGTTTAGGATGCCAATAGGTACAATGAGTGTTTGCTAGTATAATGGCTTAGTTTAAAAAAGTTTGAGTGTGCAATGCAGGCAGACGTGCTGCAAATATGTTTACAATAGTGTGAATAGACAAAAGTACAATAGCCACGTTTAGGATGCCACTAGGTACACTGAGTGTTTGCTAGTATAATGGCTGAGTTTAAAAAAGTTTGAGTGTGCAATGCAGGCAGACGTGCTCTGCAAATGTCTTTGCACTAGTGGGACTATAGCAAAGTCCAATAGCCACGTATAGGATGCCACTAGGTACACTGAGTGTTTGCTAGTAAAATTGCTTAGTTTAAAAAAGTTGGAGTGTGCAATGCAGGCAGACGTGCTCTGCAAATGTCTTTGCACTAGTGGGACTATAGCAAAGTCCAATAGCCACGTTTAGGAGGCCACTAGGTACACTGAGTGTTTGCTAGTAAAATTGCTTAGTTTAAAAAAGTTGGAGTGTGCAATGCAGGCAGACGTGCTCTGCAAATATCTTTGCACTAGTGGGACTATAGCAAAGTCCAATAGCCACGTATAGGATGCCACTAGGTACACTGAGTGTTTGCTAGTAAAATTGCTTAGTTTAAAAAAGTTGGAGTGTGCAATGCAGGCAGACGTGCTCTGCAAATGTCTTTGCACTAGTGGGACTATAGCAAAGTCCAATAGCCACGTATAGGATGCCACTAGGTACACTGAGTGTTTGCTAGTATAATGGCTTAGTTATAATGAGTTGGAGTGTGCAGAGGACAAGAGGGTACAGTGGCAGGATTGTGGTGCTCTGGGTAGAGGAATGGAAGCCTGCCTTTCTATTCCCTCCTAATGGTGAAATGCAGGGAGGAAATCCCTGACCTTGGCTACACAGACGCTGTGGCTGTTTTCAGGACCTGTCACCTATGGCTCTCTGACCCTGCCGGTTTGAGCCCTTAAAAGGACTGCTATAAAGTGCTCTCCCTAAGCTGTCTAACGCTGTGTATGCAGCGCATACAGCTGTATCGGCGATAGGACTCAGGAGGAGGACGGAGCTGCGACAGTGATGTCTGACACCAAAGACGCAGAAGGCAGATAATGGCGTCCTGGAAGAAAATGTCCGGTTTTATAATGCAGGGACATGTGACATGGACATCCTATCACACATGCCGTTGCTTCTCTGGCTCAAAGTCCACTTAGCTGTGTGTGTGTCTGGGATTGGCTGACATGCTGGCCCGCCCCAGCAGACGCGCGCGCTTAGGGAAGGAAGACAAGAAAAAAAAAAAAAAATGGCGATCGCCATTATAGAAACAGCAGTGATCTGAAGGCGCTGTTCACGCACACTATACACTGAAATGTGATAATAGTGTGATTCACAGAGTGACTTACACTATTACAGCAGAAACCAAGCTATGATTTAGCTGGTTTTTTGCTGCTAGAACCGTTCTCGAACGTTTCTAGAACTATCGAGCTGTTGCAAAAAGCTCGAGTTCTAGTTCGATCTAGAACAGGCCCCAAAATCACTCGAGCCTAGAACTGGAGAACCACGAACCACGAACCGCGCTCAACTCTAGTTATGTGGCTGTAAAATTAAAAAATTGGGCTGCTCAAATGGTGAGGACAGAACAAGCAGAAGCCGTTTTTGATTGGATGGCTGAGCATGCCTCCAGTTCCTTCACTTTGTAGTCAACCTGGTCCCCTTCTGAAAGTGCAGAATTTGCACCTGTGGTCCATGGGTATCTGTCACACCTCACCTCCTAGAAAATGAGGCAAGCAGTGTGAACCCCAAGTCATGCAGGAGTCACTTTTACTTTTTGATGACTGCTGACTGGGCTTCTGTGGGCCATTTACCTTGCCCTACCCAAAAAGTGGAAGAGATTGAATGCACTGATGCCCAACCACTTGTTCACTTTGAGGATGAAGACGTGTGAGGGCTAGTTCACATGGTCAGCGGACCACCGCAGCACATCTCTGATGATGTTCACGAAACACAGGTGACAACTGCTGCGTTTCTTTCTCCAGTGTGCAGACTGGCAAGGAGGGCAGCTTTATTAAATGTAAAATCTATTGACCATGACTGTAAACTTAGACCAGACAGTCTTAATATTAGACTTTTTTTCCAAAACAGGATGAACCAATTCGATAAATTTGGCGTGTTTTTAGACTGTCTATTCTTGCCTCAGTATGTTTCAAGCTGTAGTACCTAGTGTGAGGTAAAACCGGAGATATGACGATAAATCATGATATTCAAGTTATGTCAGGAAGCCCTCTCCTGGTGTCACCCCCCCTTTCCTTCACACAACTTGTTTAGCAACCCATCCCCTGGCCATCTCCTGTGATATGGAAATTAGGTGATGTGGGAACAAAGGACACAGGATGACTCCCTGCCGTCACCCTGTAACAAGAGTTGTATCTCATTATAAGGCTCTGGAACTAGCCAGACAGAACGACTCCAGTAAAAAATGGTTCATATCTCGCAAGCCATATTTCCGATAAATACGGCAACCATAAAAATGGTGTTTTCGCATGCGGACGATGCTGGCACACCTTTTTTATGGGAGCGGGAGCTTGGGAAATACCCCAGGCGTGATATCAGCCAATGTGGAACTAGTAGACAAGTCATGAAACCTCTCATTCTGTAGCTAAATTCATAACTGTCACAATGAGAGCATTGGCGTCCGCCTACGACGCTCCCAGGCCAAGTTATGGCCATATTCCATGTTGTGGATTTTGTCCATAACTCCAGCCAGGGGTGGAGCAGTGCTCCCTCTGAGGTCACGAAGGTAGGAGGGGACCTGGATTTGTCCAGGTTGATAACCCTACTTCGGCCATTTTCCAGTGTTCTTTTCGCTGGGGGCACGTGTAGGAAACATCTGTGGGAAGGATCCTAGAAACCTGGGTACAGCGCCCCCCTGTGGCCAGACGCAACAAGGTAACTGCTGGAACTGTGTATGCCTGTTTGTAAACCATGCTTTATCTGTAACTGTACTCTGACATATGTATATTCTGTAGATTCCCTATTGTATATATTGTAGTTTCTAGTGTGCTTTAGGCTGATTAAATTATATAATTAATCTTGGGCTGTTCTGTTATCTCGATCTTGAATCCCACGTCTGTGTGTTCGGCTAATAGTTACCGTGAAGCGGTTGGTGGCAGCGAGTTGTGCCAAGGATTATTGTGGGGAGGCCAGTGAGATTCGGGGAGATTTTATATATTCCGCCCGCGGAGGTCGGGGGAATATATACCCTACTCTCACCGGGGACCCTTCAATAATCGGCATAAGTAGTATAGCGGCCTCCTTGCTTATTGTCGGGCAATTCCATAATTGGCCTGACTATAAGAGGGGCGCTAGAGAGCGCGTCACGTGCTCTGTCTGTCGGTCGGGAGGTATAAAGGAGGGGTGACCCCCACTTGTTACCCCCCCGATTGTAACGTACTGGTAGCCAGCGCGGGGGATTTCTGAGTGACCCCCCCGGTGGTTTGTGACATATTGGTGGCATAGCGGTGGGATCGAGATAATAGTGTGTGTGAGTGTGAGACCCATACTCCCAGACACTAAAGACTGCCTGCAGCAGCTGTGGCTGCTGGGGTCTTCAGACTAGCTCAACACTAGAGTGTCAGAGTGCAGATACTGTAAGGTGTGTGGAGGCATCAGGTGTCAGTTCTGTGTCAGTGACCAAAAGTCTGCAAGAATGGCTGATGGCACCAGGAGCAGAGCTATGCAACTGGCCAATGCTAAGGCAGGAGCCGAAGAGAGGGAGGACGGTGCTGTGGACAGCAATGAGGAGGTTGCCCACGAGTCCTCCAGGAGCTCGACGCCAGAAAACCGTTCTGCCGAGGACATTGCGCAACCTGGCACTGCTGGACAAGATGAGGAGGAGCTCACCCAAGGTTCCTCAACGAGCCAGATGCCAGCCCTCCGCTCTGAAAGGGACAGTGAATCGCCTAGCTCTGCAGCGTGCCGCAGATCACCACGTGCCATTCCACCGAGCCTGGGAGGCTCGGATAGCCTTCTTCAAATGGCTATGGCCCTTCTCCAGGCTGGAGACCAGAAGGGCTACAAGGAACTCCTGGCAGAGCGCAGGGCAGAGCGGCAGGCAGCGCGTGACGCTGAGGCTGCGGAGCGGCACGCAGAGCGTGAGGCTGCTGAGCGAGAGCGGCAGGCAGCGCGTGAAGAGCGAGAGCGACAGGCAGACCGTGACTACCAGCTGCAGCTAGCTCAGCTCCGGCCCTCATCAGCCACATGTGACCTTCGAGACACCAAACTTCCAAAGGTCCGTGTTGAGGACTTCCCAGTGCTGGAGAAGGATGGAGACTTGGACTCTTTCTTGACTGCTTTTGAACGGACTTGCTTGCAGCACCATCTGGACAAGGACCAGTGGGCCAAATACCTGACCCCCCGTTTAAGGGGTAAGGCCCTGGATATCCTTGGGGACTTGCCTGCTGAGGCAGATCAGGGCTACGACACCATCAAGCGGGCCCTGATCCAACAGTACAACCTCACTCCAGAGTCCTACCGCAAGAAGTTCCGGAGCCTACAGAAGGGACCAAAGGACTCCTGGGCTGACCACCGGCGGGCACTTGCCCGAGCTGCCGACCACTGGACCCAAGGCCTGCAGCTTTCCACCGGACCGGAGATCCTGGACTTGTTCATCACGGAGAGCAACTCTTGTGGAACTGCCCTGAGGATCTCCGCCAGTTCATCCGAGACCAGAAGCCAAAGGGGTCCACGGCTACAGCTGCCCTTGCCGATGACTACACCAACAACCGGGCCCCTGAGGCCAGGAGAGCGGCCACCAGCAGCACCTGGAGAGGGGGTAAGATGAATTCTGCGACTGCCCCACCTGCCCCTAGACTGCAGGGGGTGTCCCCCTCAACTCCCCTCTCCAGGCCCGTGGCGGAACCAAGACGGTGCCACCAGTGCAACCTACCTGGACACTTCAAGGCCATGTGCCCTCAGCGTCCCAAGGCCCCGGCTCCGTCCCCGTCCCAAGGGCCGCCCAAGGTGTATTGTGTGGGTGGGGGTGGTGGTAGGTCCCTGGACAGCTTCCAACCTGTCACCGTCGGCCGGTCTGTGACCATAGGACTGCGAGACAGCGCCTCGGAGGTGACTCTGGTGCGGCCTGAGATGGTGTCCCACCAAGACTTGATCCCTGGAAAAACCCTCGCTGTCTCCGGGATTGGAGGCATTGACCCGGCGCTGCCTGTTGCTGACATTTATGTGGACTGGGGCGCAGGGCGAGGGGTGAGGGAGGTGGGGGTAACTGATCGGATCCCTGCAAACGTGCTACTTGGGACAGATTTGGGGCAGATAACCTCCCAGTTTGGGCCCCCCCCAAGGGCTGAACCTTCAGCCCGTACTGACATGACTCCTAACAATGTTAATGTGTTATCTATGAATGATGTAAGGGAGGAGGGAGTGAACTCTGATATTTCTGCTTGCATAGACACCATAGACACACACTCAGCTGCAGCTGTGACAGGGGAGGGGGTCAGAGAAAGGTGTGACAATGCCTCTACAAGTAACCAGCCTGTGAGCTGGGATCTGTTGCCCTCTGCAGGGATAAGCAGAGAGCAGGGTGCTGCAGGGGGAGGACCAGTGTGTGGGGTGGGGGCTACCACAGCAAATGTGGGGTCCCCAGAGATTTCACAGCGGGGTTCTGTTGCTGCAGGAGGGGAACAGGCAGGTGAGATTGGGGCCGGTCCAGGAGCGGAAGTGCTCCCAGGTAAGATCTCGGTGCACGGTTCCCCCACAACCGGGGTGTCAGGAAGCCAGGTAGGTCTGCCTGAACCGGCGACTTGGTCAGGAACGGAGGAGGAGCAGGCACGACCCACGGTCGCAGCGGCTGTGGCCGCTGTCACCCGCAGTGGGAGTGCTGGAAGCCAAGGGGCCTCCCGGAGGTCCGATAGCTCTTCCCCTTCTGACCAAGTGGCAGCCGAGTCAGGTGGAGGCCAGGACACAGGTCCCGGGGTACTGACTGAAGATGTGACAGTCTCGTCGATTCTGGCCACATCTAGTCAGGGGTTTCAGGCAGCGTTAGAAGCTGACGACAGCCTGAAAGCTCTTAAGGAGCAGGCGGCACAGCCTCCCTCGGACTCGGACCCGGAGCGAGTGGTCTGGGACCAAGGACGGCTGTACCGGGCCACGGTCCAGCAGGGTTCACCGGAGGCGTGGCCCAGGGACCGACAGTTGGTGGTACCCTATCCGTTCCGGACGGAGTTGTTGCGGATCGCACATGAGATTCCGATGGCCGGACACCTAGGGATCGCTAAGACCAAGGCCAGGTTAAACCAGCATTTCTACTGGCCAAAAATGGGGGCCGATGTGGCTGCCTACTGCCGTTCGTGTGAAACCTGTCAGAGAGTGGGGAAGGCGGGGCCACGCCCCAAAGCCCCACTGGTATCTCTGCCAATCATCGATGAGCCTTTCAGGAGGGTGGCTGTGGATCTGGTCGGCCCGCTGGCCATCCCCAGCAGCTCCGGGAAACGCTTCCTACTGACGGTAGTGGACTATGCCACCCGGTACCCAGAAGCAGTGGCCTTGTCGTCCATTCGGGCTGACAAGGTGGCCACCGCATTGCTGGAGATTTTCTCCCGAGTGGGTTTTCCCCAGGAAATGCTCACTGACCGGGGGACCCAATTCATGTCCCAGCTGATGGAGGCCCTCTGTAAGCAAGTCCAGGTGCGACATCCGGTGGCCAGCCCGTACCATCCACAGACTAATGGCCTGTGCGAGCGGTTCAATGGCACCTTAAAGCAGATGCTTAAGATGTTGGTCGACTCCCATGGGCGTGACTGGGAGCGGTATCTCCCACACCTGTTATTTGCTTACCGGGAGGTTCCACAGGCCTCAACAGGATTCTCACCGTTTGAGCTCCTGTACGGGCGACGTGTGCGGGGCCCCCTGGCTCTGGTGAAAGAGGCTTGGGAAGGGGATTTGGCCACCCCTGGAGTGTCGGTTATCGAGTATGTCATGCGCTTCCGGGACAAAATGCAGGCCTTGATGCAACTGGTACACGACAATATGGCTCAAGCCCAGGCCGATCAGAAGCGTTGGTACGACCAGAACGCTTGTGAGAGGACCTACCAAGTGGGTCAAAAGGTGTGGGTACTGGTCCCCGTACCACAGGACAAGCTTCAGGCAGCCTGGGAAGGCCCATACCTCGTGTACCAGCAGCTCAACCCTGTAACGTACCTGGTCACCCTGGACCCTGCCCGTGGAAGGCGGAAGCCCTTCCATGTGAACATGATGAAGGCACATCATGAGCGGGAGGCATGTGCGCTCCCCGTGTGCAACCTGCCCGAGGAGGGAGAAGCGGAAACCCTCTTGGATATGCTAGCCCAGGTTAGGGCAGGCGGATCCATTGAGGATGTGGAGGTTGGCCACCAGCTCTTGGAGGACCAACGGTCCCAGCTGTGGGCCACCCTACACCCCTTCCAGGGGTTGTTTACCAACCAGCCCGGAAGGACTGACTTGGCTGTCCATCACGTGGACACTGGGGATCATCCCCCGATCCGGCGTTCAGCATATCGGGTCTCCCTGGAGGTGCAGCAACACATGCGCCAGGAGATTGACGAGATGCTGAAGCTGGGGGTGATCCAGGCATCCAACAGCGCTTGGGCCTCGCCTGTAGTCCTCGTCCCTAAGAAGGACCGAACCACGCGGTTCTGCGTGGACTACAGGGGGCTCAATGCGGTCACGGTCGCCGATGCGTACCCAATGCCACGCATCGATGACCTGCTCGATCAGTTGGCCGGGGCTCAGTACCTGACCATCATGGATCTGAGCCGGGGATATTGGCAGATCCCCCTGACTCGCAAGGCCAGGGAACGCTCTGCCTTTATTACCCCATTTGGACTGTACGAGTCCACGGTGATGCCATTCGGGATGAGGAATGCCCCTGCCACTTTCCAGCGGATGGTCAACACCCTGCTCAAGGGACTTGAAGGGTACGCGGCCGCGTACCTGGATGACATTGCCGTCTTCAGTCCCACCTGGGAAGATCACCTAGAGCATCTAGCACAGGTGCTCAGGCGGGTCCACCGGGCAGGTTTGACCATCAAGCTGGGCAAGTGTCAGCTGGCCATGAGCGAGGTCCAGTACCTCGGTCACCGGGTAGGCGGGGGAACACTGAAGCCCGAGCCTGAGAAAGTGGAGGCCATCGCATCCTGGCCCCCCCCAGGACCAAGAAGCAGGTGATGTCCTTCTTGGGGACCGCTGGGTACTATAGGAGGTTTGTTCCATGCTATAGTAGCCTGGCAAAGCCCCTGACGGACCTCACCAAGAAGAAGCTGCCCTCTGCAGTCGATTGGACAATGGACTGCGAGACAGCCTTCCGGGCCCTAAAGGACGCCCTGTCCAGCCCGCCCGTGCTACAGGCAGCCGACTTCACGCGGCCGTTTGTAGTACAGACCGACGCCAGTGACTTCGGCCTCGGTGCGGTGCTCAGCCAGGTGGACTCTGCGAGCCAAGAGCACCCAGTCTTGTACCTGAGCAGGAAGCTGTTACCGAGGGAAGTGGCCTATTCCACAATGGAGAAGGAGTGCCTGGCCATAGTGTGGGCCCTGCAGCGTCTGCAACCCTATCTATACGGGCGCCACTTCATCGTGGAGACGGACCACAACCCCCTCAGCTGGTTGCACACCGTCTCTGGGACGAATGGGCGACTGTTGCGATGGAGCCTTGCGCTCCAGCAATACAACTTCACCATTCGCCACAAAAGGGGCCGTGACCACGGTAACGCAGACGGGCTGTCCCGACAAGGAGAGGTCGCGGACGGGCGCACGGGGGAACACCGGAGTGTGCTGCCCCCTAGCGCCCTCAAAAGGGGGGAGGTGTGAGGTAAAACCGGAGATATGACGATAAATCATGATATTCAAGTTATGTCAGGAAGCCCTCTCCTGGTGTCACCCCCCCTTTCCTTCACACAACTTGTTTAGCAACCCATCCCCTGGCCATCTCCTGTGATATGGAAATTAGGTGATGTGGGAACAAAGGACACAGGATGACTCCCTGCCGTCACCCTGTAACAAGAGTTGTATCTCATTATAAGGCTCTGGAACTAGCCAGACAGAACGACTCCAGTAAAAAATGGTTCATATCTCGCAAGCCATATTTCCGATAAATACGGCAACCATAAAAATGGTGTTTTCGCATGCGGACGATGCTGGCACACCTTTTTTATGGGAGCGGGAGCTTGGGAAATACCCCAGGCGTGATATCAGCCAATGTGGAACTAGTAGACAAGTCATGAAACCTCTCATTCTGTAGCTAAATTCATAACTGTCACAATGAGAGCATTGGCGTCCGCCTACGACGCTCCCAGGCCAAGTTATGGCCATATTCCATGTTGTGGATTTTGTCCATAACTCCAGCCAGGGGTGGAGCAGTGCTCCCTCTGAGGTCACGAAGGTAGGAGGGGACCTGGATTTGTCCAGGTTGATAACCCTACTTCGGCCATTTTCCAGTGTTCTTTTCGCTGGGGGCACGTGTAGGAAACATCTGTGGGAAGGATCCTAGAAACCTGGGTACAGCGCCCCCCTGTGGCCAGACGCAACAAGGTAACTGCTGGAACTGTGTATGCCTGTTTGTAAACCATGCTTTATCTGTAACTGTACTCTGACATATGTATATTCTGTAGATTCCCTATTGTATATATTGTAGTTTCTAGTGTGCTTTAGGCTGATTAAATTATATAATTAATCTTGGGCTGTTCTGTTATCTCGATCTTGAATCCCACGTCTGTGTGTTCGGCTAATAGTTACCGTGAAGCGGTTGGTGGCAGCGAGTTGTGCCAAGGATTATTGTGGGGAGGCCAGTGAGATTCGGGGAGATTTTATATATTCCGCCCGCGGAGGTCGGGGGAATATATACCCTACTCTCACCGGGGACCCTTCAATAATCGGCATAAGTAGTATAGCGGCCTCCTTGCTTATTGTCGGGCAATTCCATAATTGGCCTGACTATAAGAGGGGCGCTAGAGAGCGCGTCACGTGCTCTGTCTGTCGGTCGGGAGGTATAAAGGAGGGGTGACCCCCACTTGTTACCCCCCCGATTGTAACGTACTGGTAGCCAGCGCGGGGGATTTCTGAGTGACCCCCCCGGTGGTTTGTGACACCTAGCAATATATTTTTTAAGTGCAAACTCTTCACGGCACCCCAAGTGAAGTTCACATGTATAAGACCAGGAGTTCTGTATGATGGTTTCTTTGTAGTGTGGTTCTGATAGGCCCTGTTTTATTAAAGTTGATTTCTTCAAGAAATTAAAAGGGAAATAATGTTTAATAAAATATTTCAAGCTCCCGCAGTGCATAAGAATGAAATCTGTTGATTACATTGGGACTGCTATAAGCTTAAATAATAGGAAAATAATTAGTATTACATGTACACACCCACTGCACATAGTGGGACCAGATTGAAACTGGCAGGGGCTGTAAATATAGATATTTTGCAGGTTAGGAATGATTAGAAAGTTAAATCCTATGCGGTGCTCACAGTCTGCCCTTTGCAATCAGTCCTAAGACTCGTGAGGGTCTGATTGTAGGGCTTGGCTCATTTGCATTGATGAGGATGAGGCAGCTGCTGAAGCATACAGACCCGCACCTGACACAATCACTAAACTCTGGATTAGCACAGGGAATCCAGAGGACTCTGCGCTGTGTAGACGGAAGTTCATCCATTTATTAGACTCACTCATGCAAAATGACCCAAATTTCCTATCAACCCAATTATGTATGCAAAGATGCATATCAATTAAAATAAGATTCACCATTTTCCATATGAGTGGTGGTGTGAGCTCCTCTCCATATATTAATCAGTGCTTGCGTTCAACGCTAACTTCCATTATTTTGCACCTAATATCTTACAGTATATGGACTGACATTACATTGGTGTTCTGAAATTGCGACTCCTAAGCTTTTTGGTAAATTTCAAGTCCAAGTGTGTTGTCTCTATCTATAATTTCATTGGCATGCTGACACTAACGACAGCTAAAAAATTTGGATGTCATGTGCAGGCTGTATGTAGTGGCTCATGCAATTTGATAAATCTGGTGTATTTTTAGCAAAAAATGTTTATCACTGATTAGATGGCTTGTTTTGGACCATAAATTTGCACCAAAATAAGGGTGCGTTTTTGAGAGCATCATGTTGCATATTAGGCTACCCTAAGCCATGCCCATGTATTGGACAAGAAGCTGAAATTGTATAAATCACATGGTATATATGGTACAAGAATTGAAAGACCGTTTTTGCCTCAAATTGCACCATAATCCTTTAATTTTTAGCTTGAGAAATGGTCTCCAGTATCTGCACTACAGTACTCTTGCATAGCTGGTAGGGTAGTAGAAACTAATACCATAGGGCAATGGCCCCCCAACCTTTCTTACCTTGAGAGCTACATTCAGCTCTGAGAGAAGGTCAAGAGCCACATTCAGCTTTCATAGATGGTTGCGAGCCACATTTAGCTCTTGCCCCTCACAATAGTAACACCCACCCATAAATCACCACACAGAAGCAGTATACCAATATCCAGGGGATCCTACATCCATTCGGATCTGTTCTTCTGTGTGGACCTACTCACAAATGTCACCATCTGGAGACCTGCTCTTCATAGCTGTTTGCTAGATCTGGTGCAAATGCACCTAGCTGGAAGACAGCGGCGATGTGTTGGGGGCCCCTGGAATAGGGGATAGCATTTACTGCGCAGGATTTATTTATTCCTATCAGTTATTGTTTGAGATTAAAGTTTTCTTTATTTGTTACTAGTAAACGCTGTGACAATATTGAGTATGTGGTGTGAGGAAAATATTTCTAGAGAAATGCAAATGCTCTGTATATTCTAATATTCATATATTCAACTGGAAAATTAAAGTTGTGAAAAATATTGTGTGCACCCCTCTATGACCTTTCCCAATAAGCACTGAGACTTAAAAAAATAATTTAACACCAGAAGTAATTATTTATTTAAGAATAACATTTAAGAATAATGCATGATACAGTAGATTTTATGGCTTCCTACATAAAGGCTAAATGGGATAGTGTGTGTTGTAGGTAAAATTTAATGATGAGCAAATCAGTTCAAAGTGAATCGAATTTGTATCAAGTTTTACAAGATACTGTATGTTGATTCTCCAGAACTTTTTGCAATTCGATTGTATTCTTTTAAAGGCCGGGAAGGGAATAAAAATTAAAAAAATATCCCCCCTTCACCGCTCACCTCTCCTGGCCACGCAGGTCCCTTCTAAGTCCTTCCCTTGCTTGGATCCGGTCTTGTATTCATTTCTACTCTTAAGCGCCTCTGTCACCTCAAAATATGTCAAATTTTTAAGAGGTGATACATACCATGTTGTTGCAGGAGGCCTCAGAGCGAAGATGATTTAGGATTAAGGGCTCACTCACACAAGCGTCTAAATCGGTGGAGTGCAATCCGATAAAAAAGCATGGCACTCAGACCAATATTATGCAATGAAGCTATGCGCATCTGTGTTTTTTTCTCAATTGTATTCGATATGCTGGGACTTGACTCTGAAATTGGTACAGTGCGAGAAAAAAAACGGATGCAATACAGACCATCAGTATGTTATCTGATTTTTACCGATACATTGCAATTTTGTAAAATAGAAAACTGTAAATGGCTGTTGAGTAAAAATACGGATTACATATGACCAGCACACAGATGTCAAAGGAGAAAAAAAATTGCCCCACTTTTCTGGATGAGAATGGAACCAAATTTTTATACGCTTGTGTAACCCCACCTCTGGGGTCTGGACAACATAATATATAGAATTTACTAGCAATTCAATTGAAAACAAATGGAATATTAAGGCAAAATTTGAGCAAATCTGTTGACTTGAATTCCACTGCTTTCCCCGCCCACCCTCTTCGATAACATCTGTGATTGGTTGCAGTCAGACCGCCATCTCTGATTGGTGACTGTGTTGCACTGGCTGCAAAATGGGCTAACTGAGAAGTCATCAGTCAGCTTATTTTGATAGTCCAATGGCAAAGTACGTAACTCTTATCATTTTCTTAAACCCTCTCATCTAATTTATGACCACAGACCACATTAAAGTTGAATGTGCTGGGAAACTAAGAGCCTGTAAAAGCGAAAGGATACAAACTTTTTAATGAAATGTAACTACAAAAATGTTCTCAATTCTGTACGTACATTTAAGAAAAAAAAGGCATTAAAGATGGCCGACCTCTTAAGCCCACATACTGTTGTAAACAATGCATTTCACGGCACGTTGGCTCAGTGGTTAGCACTGCAGTCTTGCAGCGCTGTAGTCCTGGGTTCAAATCCCACCAAGGACAACATCTACAAGGAGTTTGTATGTTCTCCCTGTCTTTGTGTGGGTTTCCTCCGGGTTCTCCATTTTCCTCCCACACAACAAAGTTATATTGATAGGGAATTTAGATTGTGAGCCCCAATGGGGGCAGTGTTGCCAATTTATGTAAAGCACAGTGGAATTAATAGGGCTATATAAGTGAATAAATATTATTTCTCTGTTATGGGGCTGGTTCTATCAATGAGTCATGATAAATCATAATGGTGCACGAGTCTAACGACATCATTATTTTCTGTATGTATATTTTATATATCTAGGCACTGGCAGTATAAAAATAGGTTTTGAGTGGGTTGAAGACATTCATGCCATTGTGCTTTCTTGTTGACACAAGAGGTTTCTCGGGGGCTTCTGAAAGTACATAGGCCATTCTCTGATTAATAGTGACCATGAATATTCATAGCTTTTCTGGAGATGAGTAACTCCATGCACGTATGTAATGAGGAGAACATGGTGGAAGAAGCAATATGTTTGTGTATACATTATTCAGATATGTGTCTAATGTGCAGTCTTGTTCCGGTGACTCAATATAAAATGACTAATTTTATTTGCCTCCATTACCACATTATATCACCCAGGAATGTGACAGCTGTGGAAGGTCAGATATGCAAACAAGCTATTGCAGTCCAATTGAGCAATTTTTCCAATTTTGGAGCTGTTTCCCAATACCTGTCTACCTGGCAAGAGCTGAATGATTACACATCATTACATTGGCCTAATATTAATGAGACAAAAATAACAGTAAACTTTTTCTTTATATGACTCATTCACTCTCTGACTATATTTTTGGACTCTAGCCCTGTGTACTGCAGACATGTTTAGTACAAAATAGCTTTTAAGTGGGAATTACAATGCAAACCCTCAATTAATCCCATTGTACTTAGTCTTCTTGTAAGCTGAGGACTGGCGGGGGGGCTACTGTAACAGGGACAGGTGAGGGACTAGATTTGTATGAATTGTTATTGTTTTTAACCCTAGAACGCATACCTGGGGCCACGCAGGCCTGCTAGGTTACTTGTTCTCTATGGTAGATTTCTATGGTTGCGTGTTCTAGGGTTAACCCCTTGTCGGCCAATTTGTTTATTATAATTTTGGGTGTGTAGACTTCAGAGCATAAGAAAACTGCCCCATTAATGGTAATTAGAATTCATTCTATGCAAATTCAATGCAAGCTGAATTTCCAGCCCATTTTGAGTGAGTATGCCGAATTGGAAATTTGGCAAATTTGTTCAACTGTACCGATGACAATAAAAAGGCTTTAATTCCTGTCTATCATGCATCTATAAAAATAAAAGTCAGATTTGTAACAGATGGCCAAGATGTAATTTGTTAACTCTTATTCTGATAGATATGAACCAAACGCAGACGTGAATGCTTTGTAGTAAGTCAGGGATGGGCAACTTTAGTGTCTATCACTAGTGATGAGCGAGCATGCTTGTAACTACTCGGTACTCGCACGAGTATCGCTGTACTCGGGCTGCTCGGCGGGGACCGAGTAATCTCGCGATACTCGTGCTGTACTCGTGGTCTTCATTTCTGCATGTTGGCGCTCTTTTGAGAGCCAGCCCTCATGCAGGGATTGGCTGGCAGACCACTGCAATGTCACAGCCCTGTTAGTTGTGGAATTGCAGTGATTGGCCGGCCTGCACAGCGTGACCGAGCCTTTATATCGGCCGGCGCGCTGTGCTCTGCTCACAGCTATCCAGACAGTCAGTGCAGGGAGAGTGTCGCTGATTCAGGGAAAGCTTTGCGGCCCTTTATAGCTTTTTCAGTTGCAGGGCTGCAAACAGTGTGACCAAAAGTCCTTCTCAGGACTATTCTAGTTGTATACAGGCAGGCAGGGTATAGCCAGGTCGGAGTACAGTAGCAGAGTCCTTCTCAGGACTATTGTTGCTATATACAGGCAGGGTATAGCCAGGTCTGAATACAGGCTAGTGACCAAAAGAGTCCTTGTCAGGACTATTGTACCAGTATACAGGCAGGCAGGCAGGCAGGCAGGGTAGTGGTGACCGTATACCAGCCTTCATCATATCTGGGGCTGGTGTACACAGTGTAAAACAGTCCAGATAGTGTCTGACTTGTCTGTAATTGTCGCTCCCCAAAAAAACCTGTTAGGTTCTTATTGCGTCCGTGCTTGGTTTTTAAAACCGCACGTGTGTGCCTGTTGGTGGCAGCGTACAGGTGCACTTGTGTGCAATTTCCAGAAACTTTGATATAACGCACAAGTAGTGAATATACACGTCAGCAGTGCACAGCATTGCAAAATGCGCAAGGGCATTGGCAAGGAACAAGGAAGTGGACGTGATGGTGGTGCAGGCAGAGGCCGAGGTCGTGGGCAAGCTCTAATTTCGCCACAACAAAGGGCCACATCTAGTCGCTCGCACGTCCTGTCCCAAATTCTTGGGGACCGCAGCAGTACACCGCTCTTGAACCAAGACCAGTGTCAACAGGTTGTTAGTTGGATAGCAGATAATGCTTCCAGTCAGATTGGCACCACCACAAACATTCTGTCTTCCACACGGTCAAGTGTCAGTAGCCGTGATACTGCACCGCACATTTCTGAACCTGATCCTCCTTCCTACCACCAGGCTGAGTACACGTCCTCCTCGGACATTAATGATCCCACACTTGGACACTCGGAAGAGCTGTTCACGTTTCCATTCACACATTCTGGCCTCTCGCCAGCTCATATTGAAGTGGGTCATGAGGAGATCGTCTGTACAGATGGCCAAATATTTGAGCAGCCACGTTCTCACGAAGTTGGCAACGTGTCTCAACAAGTGGTGGACGATGATGAGACACAATTGTCAGGAAGTCAGGAGGAGGAGCAGGGTGCGGAAGAGGAAGACGACGTGGTGGATGATCCAGTAACTGACCCAACCTGGCAGGAGGATATGCAGAGCGAGGACAGCAGTGCACAGGGGGAGGGAGGCGTAGCATCACAACAGGCAGTAAGAAGCAGGGTGGTGGCCCCAGGCAGAAGTCAGGCAACCATTCCCCGGAACAACACGACGACACAAGGTGCCTGTACAAATGTTAGGTCTTCCCGAGTCTGGCAGTTTTTTAAGTTGGATCCAGATGATTCAAAAAAGGCCATTTGCAACACCTGCCGTGCCAGCATCAGCAGGGGTACCAAAACTAGCAGCCTGACCACCACCAGCATGATCAGGCACATGTCAGCCAAGCACCCGACTTTGTGGGAAGTACAACAGAGTCGAGGAGCAGTGCTTGCTGATGTCACTGCTACGTCTTCGCTGGTTGTGCATGCGAGCCAATCCCCTGTCCATGCTGCCTGCGAACAAGCCTCCTCCACTCCTGCACCTGCAGTTGCCTACGCAGAAAGAACACCATCATCAAGCACGTCCTTGTCCCAGCGCAGCGTTCAGTTATCCATTCAGCAAACCTTTGAACGCAGGCGCAAATACACTGCCAACACCCCACATGCCACAGTTCTAAATGCTAACATTTCGCGACTGCTTGCGCTGTAAATGTTGCCTTTTAGGCTGGTGGAGACAGAAGCATTCCGTGACCTGATGGCGGCAGCTGTCCCACGTTACTCGGTCCCCAGCCGCCACTATTTCTCCCGGTGTGCCGTCCCCGCGTTGCATAACCATGTGTCACAAAACACCACACGTGCCCTGAACAACGCTGTTTCACCCAAGGTCCACCTAACCACAGACACGTGGACAAGTGCTTGTGGGCAAGGCCGCTACATCTCGTTGACGGCACACCGGGTTAATATTGTGGAAGCTGGGACCCAGTCTGAGCGAGGGACGGAACACGTCCTTCCCACACCAAGGTTTGCAGGCCCTACCTCAGTCAGTGTTTCACCCACACTCTACAGCTCCGGAATGTCATGCTCTTCAGCCTCCTCCTCCTCCTGCTCATCCTCATCCACTGTACCCTCCACACCAGTCACAAGCTGGAAGCACTGCAGCACTGCCTCGGCGAAGCGGCAACAGGCTGTGCTGAAGCTAATCTGCATAGGTGACAAACCCCACAATGCAGAAGAGCTGTGGACAGCTCTGAAACCGCAGGCAGATCACTGGCTCACACCTCTGAACCTAAAGCCAGGAAAGGTCGTGTGTGACAATGGCCGGAACCTGGTGGCGGCTTTGAGGCGAGGCCAGCTGACACATGTTCCATGCGTAGCCCATGTGCTCAACCTCGTGGTTCAGCGGTTTCTAAAGTCATACCCAGAGCTGTCTGATCTGCTGGTAAAAGTTCGCCGCCTGTCTGCACATTTTCGAAAGTCACCTACTGCTTCAGCCGGCCTTGCCGGCTTTCAGCGCCGTTTGCATCTTCCGGCTCACAGACTGGTGTGTGATGTCCCCACGCGTTGGAATTCAACTCTGCACATGTTGGTCAGGATATGTGAGCAGAAGAGGGCAGTTGTTGAGTACCTGCATCACCTAAGCCGTCGGGAAATGGGTCAAACTCCACACATAACACCTGAGGAGTGGAGATGGATGTCAGACCTATGTACCATCCTCCAAAACTTTGAGGACTCCACCAAGATGGTGAGTGGTGATGACGCCATTATTAGCGTCACCATACCGCTACTCTGCCTTCTAAAACGGTCTCTGCTGAAAAACAAACATGATGCATTGCAGGCAGAGCGCGATGAGTTGCAGCAAGAAACAGTAGTGGGTGTGGGTGATAACACACAGCCCAGCCTCGTCTCATCACAACGTGCAGTGGAGGACTATGACGAGGAGGAGGATGAAGACATGGAGCAACTCTCCGGCCAAATTGAGGATATGACATGCACACCAGTCATATCCTCGGTTCAGCGTGGCTGGCCAGAGGACAGGGTAGATGAGGAGGAGGAGGAGGAGGAGGAGGAGGAGGACAGCATGTTCAGTCATCTTGTTGGTCAGGCTACTGAAGTCCTGGCTGTTAAGAGTCTGGCGCACATGGCTGACTTTATGGTAAGCTGCCTGTCTCGTGACCCTCGCGTTAAGAACATCTTGGCCGACAATCATTACTGGTTGGTAACACTGTTAGACCCACGCTACAAGGAGAACTTTTTGTCTCTTATTCCCGTGGAGGAGAGGTCAACCAAAATGCAGCAGTTCCGGAAGGCCATAGTCACGGAAGTAGGCAAAGCATTCCCCTCACAAAACGCTAGCGGCATAGGTCAGGAATCAGTGGACAACCGAGGCGTACAGCCGAGAGAGGCACAAGTCCAATCCGCCAGAGGTAGGGGAACAGTCTTTAAGATGTGGGACAGTTTTCTCAGCCCCTCACGTACCACAGCCCCTGAGGTGCCGGGTAGTGCCACAAGAAATCCTAAGTTTGCCCAGATGCTGAAGGAGTACCTTGCAGATCGAACAACTGTACTCCGACATTCCTCTGTGCCTTACAATTATTGGGTATCCAAGCTGGACACGTGGCATGAATTGGCTCTCTACGCCTTGGAAGTCCTGGCCTGCCCTGCTGCTAGCGTTTTGTCAGAGCGTGTTTTTAGTGCCGCAGGTGGAATCATTACAGATAAACGCACCCGCCTGTCAACTGAAAATGCTGACAGGCTGACTCTGATCAAGATGAACAAGGGTTGGATTGGGCCAGACTTCACCACACCACCAGCAAATGAGAGCGGAATTTAAAGTTTGCCATGTACCTCCACTCACCCATGGGTACACACTTCTGGACTTTGGATAATCGCTGGACTGCTCCTCCTTCTCCTCATGCGCCACCATGATGATGACCGTTACAAATTGCAATACTTAGGCCTTTGTTTCAGGTATACCCCCAGTGGTAAATTTTTTCGCCCATTCTTTGCAGAATGGACATTACAACGACAGGAGACCCGCTCCTTTGCAATGGGAACAATGTTTTGAGGCCCTCATGCACGTCTCTACCCAGGGACAACGTGGAGCCTCCCAATTTTTGGCTGCCCTGCCTAAGGGCTATACTATAATACACCCACTTCCTGACAATGGACACTTAATGTTTTGAGGCCCTCATGCACGTCTCTACCCAGGGACAATGTGGAGCCTCCCAATTTTTGGCTGCCCTGCCTAAGGGCTATACTATAATACACCCACTTCCTGACAATGGACACTTAATGTTTTGAGGCCCTCATGCACGTCTCTACCCAGGGACAATGTGGAGCCTCCCAATTTTTGGCTGCCCTGCCTAAGGGCTATACTATAATACACCCACTTCCTGACAATGGACACTTAATGTTTTGAGGCCCTCATGCACGTCTCTACCCAGGGACAATGTGGAGCCTCCCAATTTTTGGCTTCCCTGCCTAAGGGCTATACTATAATACACCCACTTCCTGACAATGGACACTTAATGTTTTGAGGCCCTCATGCACGTCTCTACCCAGGGACAACGTGGAGCCTCCCAATTTTTGGCTGCCCTGGCAAAGGGCTATACTAAAATAGACCCACTTCCTTACAATGGGCACTTCAGGTTTACAGGCCATCATGCACGTCTCTATCCAGGGACAACGTGGAGCCTCCCAATTTTTGGCTGCCCTGCCTAAGGGCTATACTATAATACACCCACTTCCTGACAATGGACACTTAATGTTTTGAGGCCCTCATGCACGTCTCTACCCAGGGACAATGTGGAGCCTCCCAATTTTTGGCTGCCCTGCCTAAGGGCTATACTATAATACACCCACTTCCTGACAATGGACACTTAATGTTTTGAGGCCCTCATGCACGTCTCTACCCAGGGACAATGTGGAGCCTCCCAATTTTTGGCTGCCCTGCCTAAGGGCTATACTATAATACACCCACTTCCTGACAATGGACACTTAATGTTTTGAGGCCCTCATGCACGTCTCTACCCAGGGACAATGTGGAGCCTCCCAATTTTTGGCTGCCTTGCCTAAGGGCTATACTATAATACACCCACTTCCTGACAATGGACACTTAATGTTTTGAGGCCCTCATGCACGTCTCTACCTAGGGACAACGTGGAGCCTCCCAATTTTTGGCTGCCCTGCCTAAGGGCTATACTACAATAGACCCACTTCCTTACAATGGGCACTTCAGGTTTACAGGCCATCATGCACGTCTCTATCCAGGGACAACGTGGAGCCTCCCAATTTTTGGCTGCCCTGGCAAAGGGCTATACTAAAATAGACCCACTTCCTTACAATGGGCACTTCAGGTTTACAGGCCATCATGCACGTCTCTATTCAGGGACAATGTGGAGCCTCCCAATTTTTGGCTGCCCTGCCTAAGGGCTATACTACAATAGACCCACTTCCTTACAATGGGCACTTCAGGTTTACAGGCCCTCATGCACGTCTGTATGCAGGGGCATTGGTGAACCTCACAATTTTGGACTGCCCTGGCAAAGTAAAATACTACAAAGACTCACTTCCTCAAAATGGGCACATTAGACTCAAGAGGCCTTCATGTACGTCTCTTCTCAGGGACATCGGAGTGCCACACAATGTTTTCACGTAAAATCTTTCATGTATTAATCTCAAAAAGTAACATACACCAGCTCTATCTCACTATTGGGTATGTGCCCTTAACATTTCTGCCATGAAAAATCATTTTGGGGTCATTTTGGAAGGTTTTCTGGTGAGTCCGTAAAAATGGCGTGAAACGCAGACAAAATTGTTCACAGCTGTGACTTTTGAGTGATAAATGCTTCAAGGGGTCTTCCCCATGCTGTTGCCATGTCATTTGAGCACTCTTCTGAGACTTTTGTGACATTTTTAGGGTTTCTACATGCTGCCGGGGGGTCATTTCACAAAAATACTCGGGTCTCCCATAGGATAACATTGGGCTCGTTGCTCGGCCCGAGTACACGAGTATCTTGGGAGGCTCGGCCCGAGCTTCGAGCACCCGAGCTTTTTAGTACTCGCTCATCACTATCTATCACATTTTGGATTTTGTCTCCTTAATAAATCAGAATACTAATATGTTTCGCTTCCTGAAGTTGTATGGTTACACCCCTCCAAAAAAAAAGATCCATATCTAGTCAGATGAGCAGAGAGACCTAAGGGTTTGAGGAATTATACATTGGAAGATAATTGGATGCATCTTAAATCTCCAACCTAAATAGACAAGGGGAACACAAGTCCTACAAGGGTCTCACCTCCAACACATGGTGACTGGTAGTCTAACGTCCACCATGGTATGCAAACCTTTGAGTCTTTCTAAACTTTTTAAAGGGATCAAATTCTCATAGTAAATTTGTTTTTGTAAATATTCATGTAAAATATTTGTATACAAATATTTTCCACCATAAATATATTAGTTCCTATTCTTATTTAATTGATTATAAGAACTGATGCTCCTTTCAGATCTCTTTATTCACATAGAAACCACTAAGTAACTCCTGAAGGAAATTACTAAAATGCCACAATGTCATAAAACAAGAATTTTTATTGATAGACTTTTTTAAAAAATGACAATTTTACTTTTGGCACAATAGGACAGTGTAAACCACAAGTGAGTCCCTCCTAACAGGGGAGGGGTAGGTGCGGACGCAATAAGACCATCAGTGCAGGTCAAATGTTATACAAAGTAACCATATATATTATATTTATATGGCCTACCATGTGGTCTATGGATCCCCATGGACCAACCTCATATACCCATAGACTATTCCTGAAATGCTTTCGCACGGTACAGTCACAGGTGCCAAAATATAGTAGCAAGTGGTCAGCCAGTGTAAGTGCATTCAGGAGAATACCACACTATCAATTAGTGAATCAGAGGTTTGGTTAGTAACTAAAGTTTATAGCATTCCCTTTAGTGACAAGTTCTGCCACTAAAGCATGAATCAGGATGGGGCTGTGAGGGAGGGCACCGCTGCTGCAATAAAATAGGAACGTGTATTGCCCAAATAGCATCATAGCGGCGGTATCCAGCCTCATCACTCACCCATCAATTCCATGGACAACAAGGTCCAACCTAGATCCAGACCACAAAGTCACATAGAGGCCAAAACAAAACCAAGTATACAGACCTAACCGATGGACTAGCAGCGTACCCGCAACCACCACGCCTCACCGCGTTTCACTAACTGCTTCTTCAGGCCATATTATTCCCTATTAATTAATTGCTTAGAAGAACTGATGCACCTTTTGTGTTTTTGTCCTAATCCTGCAGGGTTCTCAGTCCGTGCTCCAACCGATAACACTCCAAAATATGGAAACCGACACAAGAATTAACACACAAAAACGATGATCTGCATCTTGTCAGATGAGCAGGGAGACCTAAGGGATTGAGGACTTAAAAATTGGGAGATCATTGAATGCATCTTAAATCTCCAACCCAAATAGACAAGTCCTAAAAGGTGCAAACCTCCAACATATGGTGACTGGTGATCTTCTGTCCACCATGGCGTGCAAACCTTTGAGTCTCTCCTGAGAAAATTTGTTTTTGTAAATATGAATGTAAAATATTTGTAAGCAAATATATTTCACTCTAAACATATTATTCCCTATTTGTTAATTGCTTAGAAGCACTGATGCACCTTTTGTGTCACATGCAGTATTCTCTATCCGTTCCCTGACTGATGACACTCTGAAATATGGAAGCCGACACAAGAATTAAAGCACAAAAATAAATAACATCAAGCGCATGTATTTGGGCACAAAGCACAAAAACGAGTTAAAGTCTAGTTACAATCACATCCCCTCCAATCGCCTTTTAATTGTCATTCCGTTGGCATTAAAGACAAATAAATTGCCGAGCATATGATTATTTGTGGACGTGAAAGCTTCTAGATATAGAAAGGGAAAATACATATTTTTGTGAAAGTGAAGAGATAATTTGTACTAAAAGAATGCATATCCAGCCAGAACCCTCCCATTGGAGAAAGGGAAATTTAATGAGCTTTTAATGGAATGCAATGCTTGGAGTGGTAAATTATTTGTTAGTTCACGATGCAATCAGCATGCTGATTAAGGCTGCTTGGTGTTTTTTTTTTTAACTAAACATTAACTGAATGAAGACAGTTAGTCCTTGTACTTCTGCTTGGGGGGCTTTTGTGAAACAAATGGACTTCAGAATCCAGACTGTCAATAAAGGTGAGTGCACTTCAAATGTCATTAAAATACTAGTGATAAATATTTAAAATCATATTTATATTTGCCTAGTGCTTTTCTGAAACCACATTTAAAGGAGCAGTCCTCCTGGAGAGGCCTTCACATAATGCCTGTCATTTCAGCTCTCTCCTCTCAGCCCTTTTATTGTGAGTTACTTACATATAGGACACAATTTGACTTCATTACATCAGTATTTGTTTGAGCCTCTGAATCTTACGTTTTACTCCCATTAAGACAATCATGAGCAACCTGCAGAAAGTAGTCAGCTATTAACATTTCTCCTCTTCTGATTTATGTACCGATAAGGGCTGGAAAAAGAAATGGCGCACAACTTCTATTTAATAAGAGAGAACACATCTTTATACATTGCCAGAGCATATATCAAATCCTTTTTAAAACACTCCACGAAAAAAAAAAGTTGCATTAACATTAGAAAGGGAATGAGAATCCGCAGGCAGCTTTATTGTTCACTCCTGTCTGTTGACTGTAAATAGCGAATCTTTACACCTTGATTATTGTTCGTTAGGAATACAAAGACTGGAATCTTCATAAAGGGTCTTGTTGCTTTAGGATCTGTTTTCTTCCCAATATTTAAACATACAGACACATAATTCCCAAGACATGGGGATGATCATGATCACTGGTGTAGTTATTAGTGAGGACAGTAAATAGCCACCCTTTAAAACCCAATGAATAACTTGCTTCCTTTTTACTATGTGTTCCTGTTTATGACCCAAGAGG